>NW_025885721.1:0-9055 GCF_002878395.1 Capsicum annuum
ATCTCAAGATAGCATGTACAATCAGGTTTGCACCAATTTACGTTTGTATAAATTCTACATTTACAACTAATCATTAGTTTGAGTTGTTGTCGAGAGCATCCAAAAGGATGAAATTTTCAAATCATAACCACTGGTGTGGACAACTCCAAAAAGGACACAACACAACATGGAACTTTTTCTTAGCAGCAAACTGGGAAATAATTCAAAGATAAATGTCAAACTCTTTTGACACGAGCTAAATGACGACTTCCACCACCATTAAACCACATCCCTATCTGAAGGAATGTGGGTATTTTGGGATGTTTTCGGTTTCAGTTTCACCAATGGGGATTTTCTAAACTCTCACCGAGGGTATTATTCCTCTTATTTGAAAATCAGGTTACAAGCATCCTTTCTAAAGTCTAATGTATTTGTCACTCATTTCGAAGCAAAGGTTATCTTAAATAAGAGACTATAATTTCCACTGATTGAGTCAAACTACAAGTAGTCTGATTTCTTGAATCATTGCGATATATAGGTGTAACACCCCGTATTCAAGTACGTGTATTGGCATATTCAAGTACGTGTATTGTTCTTATTTATATGGAATTACTATTTTTTTATTTTATTTATACCGGAATTTTCTTGTTGATGGTTCCATGCGAAGGTTATTGAATAAGATTTCAAACGATATAAAGATTTCCAAAAATAGATAGGTTTCGGATATAATAGAGCACGTTTAAAACTATAAAATGGTGGCCGGGATATTTGGAAATAGTAAATGTGCAGGAAAAGTTCCTGCACACAAACTAATGAGGCCAGCCGAATTTTTAGGTCAACTTCTAACGATCATAACACCCTTAATATAATAAACTGGGAGAGATGCGACCTATGAAAAGAAATATCTTTGAGTCTTCTTTCCAATTCAATTGTTTTCATCCAAATCAAACGTCTGAGTAAGGAGTTATACTCGTTTTACTTCAGCCTATCAAAACAGATTTTTAGGGTCAACTTCAAATGACCATAACTCCTTGTACAGGACGAACCGGATGGCCTACTTTATATGAAATGAAAGCCCTTTGAATTATCTTTCCAACAATACTAATTTTACATAAATCCGATATCGGAGCAAAGATTTATGGTCAATCTACTTTAGCTTATCAAAATAGTCCACCAAAGGACAGATTTGACATTATTTAAATTTTAGAGGCATTTTGGTCATTTTCTATTATATTATGAACGGGAATATGTGTATATATACATGTATATGAGTTCAAAAACTCATTTTCATCATTAATCATTAAGGAAGAACAAACCCTAGCCAAATTTGACCTTTAAATTACTTTTGATTCAACCGTAGAAATTTCAAAGTAATCGGATAACTGCGTTTGTCATCTCGAGAGCTTCGAACGACACCTATTATTTGTGCAAACAGGATTGCATAATCAAAAGGTGAATTCTAAGGTATGAATATTGTTTGCCTTTGTTATTTTCCATATGTATATGTGTAATAGAGGATTATATGTATTGGTTGTTATTGAAAGGTGATAAAAATAGGGGTATGAACTATTTTGCATGGTTTGGTTGTATTGAATTGTGGAAGGTGGATATGGTAATTGAGTTATGTAAGGTGGATATGGTAATTAAGTTATGGAAGGTGGATATGGTGATATACTATTGAATTGATAATTATTTTTGTCTATGGCTCAATTTGGTTTAATGGATTGGTTGGAAGGATAAATGAATCCAGACTTGATATTGGAGGATGTTGTATGAATATGCATGACATGTGAATGTAATTGGAGTATAAGAGGGTTAAAGTGACACCCTTTATGGTGTAATTAAGGCTTACTACTTAACCACTAGTTTGGTAAATTCAAATAATTAAATTGTGACGTTTGGTTGCTAATACTAGATTGCTATATATATTCATTGTAGATAAGTAATCCGAAAAGACGGAAAGTCCATTTGGGACTAGTATTGAAGGTTGACAACTAGGTATGTAAAGCATACTCTATACCATATCTTTGGCATGAAAGTGAACAATTGTTTTATTAAGAAAGTTTTCAAAGTTATTCAGTAACATGTGATCCATAATGGTATTGTATGATGTCCTACATTACCAATGATTTCCACCCTACAAGATGTCAAGACATTCCATTACTTACTTGTTTTCCAAATCTTACGTGTTTATTGCACTAATGAATGTCAGAAGGTATCCGGTTACTCAAATAAGATCCATGTGCTATTAATGACTCTAAAACATTTTATTGATATACCAATAAGTTCCCACTTCATTGTTATGGCATTGATGAATCAAAAACACTTCATTGATGTGCCAATGAGTTCTTACTTCATTGTTATTGCATTGATGGTCTATTTATATGTCTCTTATTGATGTATCATTGTTTTAAAGTATCAAAAATGCGGTGGTGACCGAAATAACAATCTCAAAGATTAATTGAACTAAGTGATGAAAGTTCTCTCTTATCGGGTGGTATCCCGAGGGGCATAAGCCTATCATGGGTCGATCCCTATTTATGTGTTTATGGGTAGTATCCCAGAAGAATAAAACTATTATGGGTTGATCCCATTTGATATGTAATGAAGGCAGCCTAATGGTCACAGTACAGTACAGTAATGATTACAAAGATGATAAGAATGAAGGTAAAGTGATTGAATAAATACAATGTACAGGTTGTCACAAGTTCTAGTAAGTGTGGTCCACTCCTATTACAATTTATTCACTTATTTCTGATTTATATTGAGCTCCTATATTATATGTGATTATCTACAGCTTTACATACTCAATACATATTTTGTACTGACGTCCCCCATAGGGCACCTGCATTTCATGCTGCAGGCACCGGTACCTCAGCTCATACACCGCACAAGTAGGAGCCAAGATATCCAACTGCTTTTGGTGAGCTCCAGTTTGCTTCGGGGCTTTCTGTGTCATATCCAGTCACTTTTGGTATTGTATAGAAGTTAGTTATATGGCGGGGTGTGTCCCAACCTTAGTTAAACTCTGTGTATTGTCTAGAGGCTTTGTAGACCTAATGTACAGTCAAGGTGGTATTTTGTTAATAGACATGATGGCTCCAACGGCCAAGTATTATATATACATATATATGTGTGCTCGAGCTTATAGAGGTGATTATTTCCTTTTATATGCGATATGATGCTATCTGAATTTTGGGTTGTCATAAAGGTATGCATGGGAAGTATAAGGTTATGAGCTGGTTCCCTCGGGCCTCCTCGGTTACGGGTGCTAGTTCGTCCCAATAGGATTTGAGGCATGACAGTGGTATCAGAGAAGTTCGTCTTAGTGAGTCTACAAAGCCGTGTCTACGTAGAGTCTTATTTATCGATGTGTCGTGCACCGCATCTATAAACAGGTGGCTATGGACATTTTGGAATTGTTTCTTTTACTTCATGTCTTAGATTGTGCGATAGAGCCTATATTGTATATGAATTCATAGTTGACCACCATTTTTTTTCTCATATTATAGTAATGATGCCGGTTACCAGAAGCAAAAATACTGGTAAACAAGTAGATGTGGATGCCGGAGAGGGTACTAGTAAGTCACCCACTATACCAGCTAATCAAAGTAAGGCTCTAGCTGAGCATGCATCAGAAACTTCTTCCACTCCGGAAGAAATAAGGGGGAGGAGAACTATATCCCCAGAGCCACCTATTAATGTTGCTGATCAAGATCTTAGAAATGCAGTACAACTTTTGACTCGTATAGTTGCTGGGCAAGCTCAAGGGCAAGCCATTCCTACACGGGTCCTAGTGGTACAGATAGGGCGGCTAGCCTTCGAGCATAAGATTTTCTTAATATGGATCCTCCCACTTTTACTGGATCAGATCTTAACAAGGACCCACAGGACTTTATTGATCAAATTCAAAGGGCCTTAGATGTTATGCATGTAACGGGTAGAGATACAGTGGAGTTAGCAACGTATAAATTCAAAGGGGAGGCTATATATTGGTACGAGGACTGGAAATGATCTAGGGGTATTGATGCATCCCCAGCTACTTGGAAAGAGTTCAAATAGGCATTTCGTTATCATTATCTTCCATTCGAGATTATTCAGGCCTATGCAAATCAGTTTTTAAATCTTCATCAGGGGAATATGAGCGTAAGGGAGTACAGTATCCGATTTAATTCCTTATTGAGATATGCTTCTAATGTTGTATCTATTATGGATGATAGAGTTCATCAATATGTGGATAGGCTAGATCCATATCTGGTTAGAGATTGTACTATTGCTGCTTTGAACAAAGATATGGACATAGCGAGGATCTAAGCTTTTACACAGAAAATGGAAGATCAGAGGCAGAGGAGAAGAACACAGGAATTAGAAAGAAGATATTCCAAGAAGGACATATCTACAGGGTAGTTCATGGCATCCTAAGGAGGGTTCAGACCACAGTTTTCTACTAGACCACCTAGTCCATTATCTTCTTATTCTACAGCTAGTGCCCTACCACAGTTCCAAGGGTCCATAGGAAATCAATTTTGGCACAAAAATAAGAGTCAAAGTTCGCGGACAGTGGAGTACCAAAGGCAAGGAAATATGAGCCAATCGAGACCTCCTTGAGAGCCATGTAATAAATGTGAAAGGTATCATTTGGGCGTATGTCGGCTGGGGACCAATGATTGCTTTTGGTGTGGTATGTTGGGGCATATGATGAGAGAATGCCCACGAAGAAGCATAGGGGGTATGGCACAACCTACGAGGTTATTTGTTGCATAATCATCATCGATGCCTTATTCAGGAAGGGTTGCATAACAATGGGTCGTGTTTGAGGTGATAGAGGAGCCATGAGTTCTAGCGGGGCTCAAAATCATACGTATACTTTAGCGGATCGACAGAATTTAGAGGCTTCCCTAGATGTGGTTACAGGTACGTTGTCTATCTTTTTATTTGATGTATATGCCTTAATTGATCCCGGTTCTACATTATCTTATGTTACTCTTTTGGTTGCTGTAAAGTTCAAAAGAATACCCAAACTGTTAGTTAATCTATTTGAAGTGTCCACATCGGTTGGGGAATCTATTATAGCTAGAAAGGTTTACCGAAACTGCATAGTAACTGTTTGTGGTTGTGATATGATGGCTGATATCGTGGAGTTAGAAATGGTAGATTTTGATGTTATAATGGGTATAGATTGGTTAGTGTCTTGTTATGCCACAATTGATTGCTGCACGAAAAAGGTATATTTTTATTTTCCAAATGAATCAGTCCTTGAATGGAAAGATAAAATTGGTGCACTAAGAGGTATATTTATTTCTTATTTTAAGGAAAGAAGAATGATTTCCAAGGGATACATATATCATTTAGTTAGAGTAAGGGATATAGAAGTGGAGCCACCAACTCTTCATGCTATTTCGATGGTAAATAAATTTTCTGATGTATTTCCTGAAGATCTTCCAGGTTTGCCTCCTGAATGAGAAGTAGAGTTTGGTATTGATGACCAGGCACCCAACCAATCTCCATTCCTCCGTATAGAATGGCCCCAACAGAATTACGAGAATTGAAAGAGCAATTGAAATATTTGCTAGAGAAGGGATTCATAAGGCCTAGTATGTCCCCCTGGGGAGCACCAGTGTTATTTGTGCGTAAAAAGGATGGCTCGCTGAGGATGTGTATTGATTATCAACAATTGAATATGGTGACTATTAAGAATAAATATCCTCTCCGAAGAATTGATGATTTATTTGATCAGTTACAGGGCACCAAGTGCTTTTCTAAGATTGATTTGAGGTTAGGTTACCACTAAGTGAGGGTCAAAGAGAAGGATATACCCAAGACAGCTTTTCGAACACGGTATGGTCATTATTAGTTTCTAGTTATGTCATTTGGGATAATAAATGCACCCGCAGATTTTATGAATTTGATGAATAAGGTGTTTAAGCCATTCCCGAATGTATTTGTGATAGTTTTTACAGATGATATTCTAGTTTATTCTAGATCAGAAGAGGACCATTCCAATCACTTATGACAGGTATTGCAGACTCTTCGTGATTGTAAGTTTTATGCAAAGTTCTCTTAATGTGAGTTTTGGTTAAAGTCGGTGGCATTTTTGGGTCATATTATATCTAGTGAAGGGATAAAGGTTGATGCTCAAAAGATAGAAGCTGTGAAGAACTGGCCAAGGCCCACAACGCCTACGGAGATTCGTAGTTTTCTCGGGTTGGCCGATTATTATAGAAGGTTTGTTAAAGGCTTTTCTTCCATTTCAGCACCCTTAACCAAGCTAACCCATAAAATATCCAAATTCCAATGGAATGATACCTGTGAGAAGAGTTTTCAAAATTTAAAGAACAAGTTGATTTCTACACCCGTGTTGGTACTTCCAGAAGTCACCAAAGGGTATACAGTGTATTGTGATGCTTCCAGAATTGGTTTAGGATGTGTATTGATGTAGTATGGTAAGGTAATAGCATATACTTCTAGACAATTGCGGCCACATGAGAAAAATTATCCGACACATGATCTTGAGCTGGCAGCAGTTATTTTTGCTTTAAAGATATGGCGCCACTACTTATATAGGGTTTATGTTGATATATATACTGACCATAAGAGCTTGCAATATATTTTTAATCAGAAGGATCTAAATTTAAGGAAGCGGAGATGGCTTGAACTATTAAAGGACTACGATGTTCATATCTTATACCATCCAGGGAAAGCAAATGTCGTAGCTGATGCGTTAAGTCATAAGGCTATGATGGCACCTATAGAAAGTCAAGGGATGATTAAAGATCTTCACCAGTTAGCTAGTTTGGGACTTCGCCTTCTTGAAACTCCGGATAAAGAATTGATCGTACATAATGCTGCGGAATCTTCATTAGTAGCTGAAGTGAAAGAGAAACAATATGCAGATCCTATTTTATTACAGCTTAAGAAGAACGTTCAGAGTGGTGCGACCAAGGCATTTTAGCTTACGCGAGAAGGAGTACTTCAGTGCCAAAACCGATTGTGTGTGCCGGATGTAGACGGGCTAAGAAAGAAGATTATGATAGAGGCATATTGTTCAAGGTATTCCATTCATCTAGGATCAACCAAAATGTATCAAGATTTGAAAGATATGTATTGGTGGAATGACATGAAGAAAAGCATTGCAGAATTTGTAGCTGAATGTCCAAATTATCAAAGAGTTAAAGTTGAGCACCAAAAACCCGGAGGTTATATGCAATGCATTGATCTTCCAAGCTGGAAGTGGGATATGATCAATATGGATTTCGTTATTGGCTTGCCTCGTATATCCCGGAAGTTCGATTCTATATGGGTGATTGTTTATAGGCTTACCAAATCCGCATATTTCCTACCAGTTAGGACCACTTACACAGTTGAAGAGTATGTGAAGCTGTACATTAAAGAGATAGTCCGATTACATGGAGTGCCAATTTTTATTATATCAGATCGGGGAACCCAATTTACCGCAAACTTTTGGAAGTCTTTTCAGAGGTGTTTGGGAATACAAGTGAAGTTGAGTACAACTTTTCACCCTCGAACAGATGGACAAGCAGAACGTACCATCCAAACACTTGAAGATATGCTACGAGCTTGTGTAATAGATTTTAAGGGCAACTGGGATGATCATTTACCTCTTATTGAGTTTGCCTACAATAATAGCTATCATTCAAGTATCAAAATGGCACCATATGAAGCTTTATATGAAAGAAAGTGTAGATCACCAATAGGATGGTTCGAAATGGGTGAAACTCTTTTGTTCGGACTGGATCTTGTTTATCAATACATAGAGAAGGTTAAAGTAATTCAGCAACGACTGAAAATAGCCCAAAGTCAACGCAAGTCATATGTGGATAGTAGAAGGAGAGGGATAGAGTTTTCTATCGATGATTGGATATTTTTGAAGGTATTATCAATGAAAGGGGTAATGATACTTAGCAAGAAAGGAAGTTGAGTCCACGTTATATAGGCCCGTATATGATCACTCGAAGGTTTGGACAAGTTGCATATGAATTAGATCTACCCTAAGAGCTCTCATCAGCACATCCGGTATTTCATGTGTCAATGCTTCAAAAGTGCATCGGAGATCAATCACATATCACTTATACTAAGGATGTGCAAGTTGCGGAAGATCTTACCTATGAGGAAGTGCCTATTGCTATTCTAGATCGCCAAGTTAAGAAGATGAGAAATAAAGAGATAACATCTGTAAAAGTACGTTGGAGAAATCGTCAAAGGGAAGAGATTACATGGGAAGCTGAGGAAGCAATGAAATCTAAGTACCCTCATTTGTTCAAACATGAAGAGGAAGTTCAAGAATCGGAGTTAGAACATTAATAAGTAAGTTTTTTCTTATATATGCATCGTATTTATGTGATGATGTGAATATTAATGATGGACTTGAACTTGTTTCGGTTGAATAACTACGCTAACATTCGAGGATGAATGGCCTAAAGAGGGGAAGGATGTAACACCCCGTATTCAAGTACGTGTATTGGCATATTCAAGTACGTTTATTGGTCTTATTTATATGGAATTAATTTTTATTTTATTTTATTTATGCCAGAATTTGTTCGTCGATGGTTCCATGAGAAGGTTATTGAATAAGCTTTCCAACGATATAAAGATTTCCAAAAACTGATAGGTTTCGGATATAATCGAGCACGTTCGAAACTATAAAACGGTGGCCAGGATTTTTGGGAATAGTAAATGTGCAGGAAAATTTTCTGCACACAAACTACTGAGGCTAGCTGAATTTTTGGGTCAACTTCAAATGATCATAACTCCATTAATATAATGAACTGGGAGATTTGCGTCCTATGAAAATAAATAACTTTGAGTCTTCATTCCAATACAATTGGTTTCATCCAAATCCAACATTTGAGTAAGGAGTGATACTCGTTTTACTTCAGCCTATCAAAACAGATTTTTAGGGTCAACTTCAAACAACCATAACTCCTTGTACAGGACGAACTGAGTGGCCTACTTTATATTAAATGAAATCGCTTTGAATTATTTCACCTAAATACTATATCGGAGCAAAGAGTTATGGTCGATCTACTATAGCTTATCAAAATAGTCCACCAAAGGA
>NW_025885722.1:0-2075 GCF_002878395.1 Capsicum annuum
ATATGTATATATATATATATATATATATATATATATATATATACACAACGTAATTTTTTTACCAAGGGGGTTTGGGTGAACCCCATGGCAACCACGTAGGTCCGCCCCTCGTTAATTTAATAACTTTTTAATAACGTTAATTTCATAAAATTTTAATTACGTTAATTTGATAACGTTAATTTAATATAGTACTACTACTATATTTGATAACATTAATTTAATAAAGTTTTATTAAAACTTTGATTTTTTTATTATTAGTATAGTTACATCTTTAATTTAATATTTAAATAAATAATATTTAGATATATTATATAACTTAAATTTGTCCTCTACTTTATAATATATATACATACCCGCTCGATTTTTTCGTATGAGGCTGATCCACCTAATTAATAAATCTTCAATATTGTTCTTTTTCCACAATGACAAAAGAAATTAGATGTCATTTTCATTTTTGAGCCGAAAATAATAAAAAAATAATAGTGAAGAGTCATTTAAAGGTTATATTTGTGCAGTTTTGAATAGTTAAAGGTCATATTTGTACACTGTCAAAGTTTAAGGTCATATTTATGTATTATGCCCTTAGATTTTAAGCTGGACGCGCCCAGTTTTGCGTGTTGAACACGCGTTTTACCACATAGGATTGGAGGTCATATTTGGTAGTTTTGAATAGTTAAAGGTCATATTTGTGCACTGTCAAAGTTTAAGGTCAAAGTTATAACTTGGTGTCAAGTTTAGGGTCATTTTTATGTATTAACTCTTTTTTTACATATAACTATGGCATAATATGTGTATGTATGTGCATAAAGTTTTCTAAAGGGAAAAGTCATCATTTTCATCCTAAACTATACCCGAAAAGTCTAAGTCATACCTAAATTATTGAGACGATCTATTACACACTTATACTATTTAGAAGTGAATTTATTTATACCCTAGAAAATGATGTGGCAACAAATTAAAAAGAAAAAGAAAACAGGCGTGTTTTTTATTTTTTTATTTTAAAATACAGCCACGTGGACCTTTTTACCAATAAAAAAACTTAAAGAAGTTGCATGGTAAAGTTCTTCTTCTAGAAAACAAGAAAATCAATTTAAGCTCAATACTTAAAATTTTATCTCTTTATTGTTTAATAGATATTGTAGGAAGTATTAGTTGCAGATCTTCCATGAACATTGCTTATTCTTGGAATAAAATCAAAATAGAAAAGAAAAAAAAAGAAAAAAAAATTGCATAGCCTCCTCTCCGCAAGTGGCAACATTTCTTGTTCTTCTTCTTCTTCTTCTTCTTCTTCTTCTTCTTCTTCTTCTCATTTTATCCTTTTTCTCTTCTCCATTTTTCTTATCACAGTCATTTTACTTCGTTAGATCTATTTTTCTCACTGATTGAGTGCTTATTCTTCACTATTTAGTGGTGAAGTTGGTCATTGATGAAAAAAATTAGTGGTGGGTATGTTTTTATTTTTGATGATTGAAAATGATAATGTTGTGATTTTGATGGTGAATGCAAAAATTTATGGTGATTGTTGTTGTGAATTTCGATAATAACAATGGTGGTGGCATAATTTTTGTGGTGGATCTTATGAAGAAAATTAATATGCAATTTTTTATCTTGATTTTTTGAGGATCATCTTAAATTTCTCTTGTAAAGATTTGAACTTTTTTAGCATTATTATAGTGAAAATGAGAGTTGTTAAGTAAATTTGTGTGTTTTTGACAGTGATGAAACAAAAATAAATAATTTATTAACAAAAGGAGAAAAATAAATATGAACAAGTTGTCTCCCATGAAAGATCTACAATTATGGTAAAAATAAAAATCTAGTAAAAACATTGTTGCAGATTTTAATAGTAAGAATATTTGGGAGTAACTTTAAATTTGATGGTATTTTGTGAAAATAATTGTGATGGAGATGTGGGTGATAATAGCTTCAATAGTGGTTCTTCAATGGTGAATTGATGATGTATAGTGAGGAAGAAGCAATAATAATGACATGAAATTTATTTATTATAATTTTCACATAATATCTGATGTGGCAGTGAATAGTGATGACGTGTGGCGAGTGCAGAACACCTCCCA
>NW_025885723.1:0-4031 GCF_002878395.1 Capsicum annuum
ACTAGTATATATACGACTGGACCATACCATCCATACCCCAACATACAACTCGTATCCATGAGTTGTATTAGGTCCAGATACCAAAATTCTAAGAAAATTTCTAAGGTCCACAAAGCAAAGTGTTTCAGTTTCCTCTACTAGGAACATTCGTTCTTGAATGACGGACAAGGCAGGGGTAACCACACGCACGAGTCATTTGTCTTATCAAATATATTCCTAATCCTTAACAAAGTTTGAAAACAAGAGACCAAGATATAAATCTTTCCTTCAACAAACTCTGAAAATAAAGATGTGTTAAAGACACATACTTTCTACACGAATCCCAAGTTCAGAAAACAAATACAGATATTTGGACCTCATGTCCTCTTCTGATTTCCATGTAGCTTCTTCTACCTTATCGTTCCACCAAAGAGCCTTAACCAAATCCACATCTTTGCTCCGCAACCGACAAGGGTTGAGGCTAGGATACGAGTGGAGGATATCAATAGTACCAGAGGGTATGACTCATGTGTATCAGTGGTATCCCAGTGATGGGATTTTGGTGCAATTTAAGTGGGGTATTCTTGACATTTCCTTACTTATCCTAATAGGGTCCCATGACTTCTAACTCTCTTAGGGGGTTATTAAACCTATTATTCCCTTTATTAACACTTAAAAACTTTTCTAAAACACTCCATACTTCTCTCAAGAGCTTTTGGGCAAGGAAAGCTAGGGTTTCAACTAAGGGATCAATTTGGAGCTAGTATTGGTGATTTTTTTTCTATCATTATCTTGGTTTAAGGCATGTTCTGTTCCCTCATTGTTAATTTTATCTAAAGGCATAGTTTTATAAATGTTTTTATGATTTCATTGATTGTATGATTTTGAGTTTCAAATATGATTTGGGGATTTTGATATTCAATGGTTAGATTTAAATAAAAAGGTGAAAAGTGATGATTTTTCACCTATTTAATATTAACATCAGTAACTAAAATTAAATAACCATTTTTACGATTTTAAATTGTGTTTATCATTTATTTCCTTATTATTTATTTATGAATCATTTTTCTTTATTAAATAATTAAAAAGTCATGATTTTTCACCCTTTCAATAATCCTTTTTTAATTAATAACCATTTTTAATATATTTTTCCAACAGATGGACCATCTGTTGGAACAAATTTGTCATCTATTCGAAGAACACAAATCAGTGGCAAAAACTAATTGATTGCGTTCTTCCAGCAGATCTATTAAAATAGATGTGCCATCCATTGAAAAAAAAGAGGGTTTTGAGTTTTTCTTATAGATTACCCATCTATTGGTTGAACACAATCCATATTGATGAATTGCATTGTGTTCTTTCAGCCAATGTCCATCTGTTGCAATACATGGGTAATCTACTGAAAATATTTTTTATAGTCTGTCATATTTAGTTCCTGTTTTACCTGTTAATGCACAAGTTAATAGAATATATTTTATATAATAAATAATAATATTTACATCTCCAACAATAAGTTAAAATTTTCAAATTTTATAAGAAACAACAACACAAGTTTACTGTCACAATGATCATGGTGCATTACATATGTAGAACTTAATTTTTCTTGACGGGCATATAGTCCTTTGACATTGAAGATGATTACCCTTTGAGCCTCTATAGTTTTGTACACTACTTCACGATAGGAATTGAAGATTAAACATTGTTTGACATTGATGGGGTAGGAAGAATAAGGTGTGTGCAGATGGATGGATCCACTTTCATGCATAGGATTTATGTATTACTGATTAATTTAGCGTGACAACACACATAAAGTATAACCCTTCATAAACAAATATTTTGTTAAGTGACATATTAGATTCTCAGTAAGTGACATATTGTGAAATTACTGCTTAAATATTTTATCTTCTCTTTTAAGTATTTTAACTCTACCTGAAAATCTTGTATAGTTGTTTCTGATTTTTTTTCTTTACCTTACATATTTCTCAAAGCACTGTCCCCACTTTAAATAAAAAAATAAAGAACCTAGCTAGTAGTACTCCTCCTCCACATCAGGAGTCATTCCACCTGCATCAGAATCATCATTGGAGTCCTCCTCACTAAAATTGACCTCTATGTTAGAATCAATTAGACATCGATCCTCATCACTCTGTGTATTATCATCCATTGACTCCTAAAAAATAGGCCTTAATCCACACATAGATCTTGCATGCTTATTAAGTGGATAATTATAGTCCAGTTGCCGTAGCTCTGTAGCAGTAGGTACACGGCCTCCACTCATTATAGTGAGCTTCGTCATGACAATTAGATGGCGGAAGAAGATCTTATCTCATGCATGTCTTTTTGCAGTACCGAGAGTAGGACCTTGTCTTGCATTTGTATCCGTAAACTTTGTGACGTCCACTCTTTTCACGTTCTGTGACAACTTGTGATTGGCTAGCTCTCCCTCAATCCTATTCTTTTTAAGATGGTGGTCAGTAAGCTTCCAAAACTGAATCTTATCTTTTTGTGCATACTGGCTTTATGCATAGAAACGTATTTAAATATGCCAACAATTATAGGAATGCTAGTCATCAAAAAATACTAGAAATACTCGATCATGTGAAATTTTGGTAAATTGAGATCTCGGAATCAAACAAGCATTGACTATCCTCAACCAGATACATGCTTCCCTATTCAAAAAGGCAAATGGAAAAGTTGTTTAGTGGCCTTTGTTTTTTGATAGGACCATTGAGATGTGGAGCGTGAACCGCATAATGTATTTTTGATAGCCCTATATGGAGGCCTGCTACACATTTCCTTCATCCTGGAATGGTCTACCTCTGGAGTACCAAGGTGGGAGTTCAATAACTCGACTGTCAAATTTATGATCTTCCCTTAAATTTTCACCTCAATCCCAGGGGTATTTGGAAACCAATTTTCATAAAATTTCCTAACCCAATCTAGATTGCATTCACCCATGTCTTAAAAAATGAAGTCGATCTTTAATTGAGAGATCCTGGGAAAAATACGAGGGTAGTGCCTGGTAAATATTGAGGGGCTTTATTGTCCTTGTACCACTACTCAGCTTCCTTCTCGACCTATTTGATCCCAAATATGTGTTGAGGCCCATGAAGATAGGATGAGGTATCCCAATTGGCTTCAGAGGATTTCCCAGTTCGTGACCTTTTCTGCCTCTTTTGAGATATAGTTCCAATTTCCTTACTTGTACGTGCTTTAGGAGCAATTTTTCCTGTATTCATCATAACATCCACATTTTCCACACATAATTAAACTAACTACAATTAAGATGAGGGTGGTGAAATCACCACCCCACACTTAATTTGTTAGTATAAACCAATTTAGTGTTATTCTCGGGTACTTAGACTTTGTTGACATTCACTTTCACATGGTGTACCAACGTTATGCACGAGATTATTCACACTTCAATTCACAATTTTACTCCATCACCCCCTAAGTTCCACAAGTATTTATACTTCAAATTAGCGCATGTCTTAACACAAAATTGTTATGCAAAATCAGTCTATTCAAGCTCCTAACCACCAATCTATCTCAATGAAATCATTATGGAACAAATTCATGCCTTAAATCTTCAACACATCAATACCCACAAGACACCATTCCTTACAACAAGTCAACTAACACCATGTTTAAAGGTGAATTATGGTGTGAATTAATAGCCATAAAACTAAAGTATGTTAGCCATGAACAATATGACCACACCCGAAAGTTTAAAGAATTACAACTATGGTGTTTACTACCACAATGGTGTTTAAGAATCTACTTTGACAAATACATGGCAAGTATACAACTACAACCCACAATAATTCACTTAAAATACAATACAAAATCATAATAACAAAAGAGTAAGAAAAGAAAATTTACCTTAATGAGAAAATAAGTGAAGAAGGAAAGTGAAAGTTTGTGGGTTTTGTGTGTTTTGAAGAAGCTTGTAGGACAAAGAGGGTGAGAGTTATGGCTTTGGTGGTGAAATAAGAAAGTATTTGGGGATTTGGGGTGTTATGTCTATTTATAGAAGTGGAGTCTAGGTTGGG
>NW_025885724.1:0-2493 GCF_002878395.1 Capsicum annuum
AAGGTATGCATAGTGTCTAGTCATGGACTCTTTTCGTCAATGAAGCCTAAGGGATGAATTTCACATATGAAAAAAAAAGTAAAAATATTAAAAATACCACATGTAAAAAAGTGGATTCATCTTTCAAAGAAAGCTCCTAATATTTTTGAGATGATTTCAAGCTAGGAAAAGGTACGGGACATTACAATATTTCCCCTTTGAGAAAATTCGTCCTCGAATGAGTTGAGAGTTAGGGGAAGAACATAAACTGACATACATACTAAACATAAATAACTAAAACATGATCTCATGACTGACATGACTGATAACTGAATATATCATACTGAACATGCATATCTGATGCATGTGTAGCTGATTTATGGATGCATGACTGAGTGTTCTAAGGTACTAATTTTCTCCCAATGAGAATGCATGTCTGATGCATAATTATATAACTGAACTGATACATGAATGCATGACTGAATATACACTGGTACTTGATACCAAGTTTATGATGAACACTGAATATGAAACTGAGTAAGCTTAAGGAGGACTGTTACCTTGAACTTGATCTGAGTTGGTAGAGAAGAGGTAAGGATACTTGGTACGCATGTCTTCTTCTACTTCCCAAGTAGCTCCCTCGATAGACTGATTTCTCTAAAGAACTTTAACTAAAGGGACTTCTTTGCCCCTCAGTCTACGAGTCTGATAGTCTAGGATTTCGACTGGAATTTCCTCATAAGAGAGACTGTTCTGAACATCAATGCTTTGAATAGGGACTACAACTACTGGGTCACCTATTCACTTCTTGAACAAAGAGACATGGAAGACTGGATAAATTGAGGCTAGATCTGAAGGCAATTGGAGCTCATAAGCTACCTTGCTGAATCGACTGAGAATCTTGAAGGGACCGATATATCGGGGACTGAGTTTCCCTTTCTTGCCTAAACACTTCACTTCCTTCATGGGAGAGATCTTTAGATAGACATAGTCACTAATCTTGAACTCGAGATCTTTTCTACGAACATCTGCATAAGACTTTTGTCGGCTCTGAGCAGCTCAGACTCTTTCTCTAATCAACTGGACTTTTTCTAAGACATCAAATACTAAGTCAAGCCCTATGATTAAGGCCTCACTAAATTTGAACCAACCGACTGGAGATCTACATCTCCTACCGTAGAGAGCTTCGAATGGAGCCATATGAATACTGGAGTGATAGCTGTTGTCGTATGCTAATTCAATCAAAGGCAAGTGGTCATCCTAACTTCCCTTGAAATCAATTGCATATGTTTGTGGCATATCTTCTAAAGTTTGAATGGTCCTTTCTTCTTGACCATCTTTCTAAGGATGAAAGGCTGTACTGAGATGAACTTAGGTACTAAGACCCTTTTGGAATGCTTTCCAAAAATGAGAGGTGGACTGGGTACCTCTGTTTGAGGTAATAGATAACAGAATGCCATGTAATCTCATCAACTCTCTAATGTAGAGTCTGGCATAATCCTCGGCTGAATAAGAGGTATGAACTGGAAAGAAGTAAGTTGATTTATCTACAATAACCCATACTGAATCATGCTGATGACGATTTTGAGGCAAACCTATCATAAAGTCCATGTTCATTACTTCCCACTTCTAAGTAGGAATAATGAACTTTTGTATAGGACCACTAGGCTTCTGATGCTCTATCTTAACCTGCTGACATGTAGAGCACTTAGCCATAAACTTTGCAATATCTTTCTTTATCCCACTCCATGAATAGATCTCCCGCAAGTAGCGGTACATCTTAGTGTCCCCTGGATAAATAGAGTAGCGCGCACCATTCACTTCTGCAAGAATTTGCTGCCTGGAGTCATCTACACCTGGAACACATAGATGACCCTGAAAACAAAGAACACCATCTCCCCCTTGGGAGAAAACCTCTACTTTCTGATCCTGAACTGACTCTTTCAACTTGACAAGGCTGGGATCTCTATCTTGCTTTTCTTTCACCTCAGAAACTAGAGATGATTCTAAACTACTCTAAACCCATATATCACCCTCATCTGTATCGACTAAGAAAATGCCTAGTCTGGCAAGATGATGTACTTCCTGAGCTAACTTCTTCTTACTATCATCCACATGAGCAACACTACCCATAGACAATCTACTGATAGTGTCGGCCACTACATTCGCCTTGCCCAATGATAGAGGACACTCATGTTATAATCTTTTCAGAGCTCTAACCACTTTCTCTAATGAAAATTGAGATCTTTGTGAGAAAAGACATACTAAAGACACTTATGATCTGTGAAGACATCTACATAAACTTCGTAGAGATAATGCCTCTAAACCTTCAAGGTAAAGACTACGGCTGTTAACTCAAGATCATGAGTAGGATAATTTTTCTCATGGGGTTTAAGCTGTCTGAAGGCATAGGTTATGACCTTACCATGCTGCATGAGAACACAACCCAAACCCACTCTGGACTTATCATGCTGCATGAGGACACAACCTAAACCCACTCTGGATGCATCACAA
>NW_025885725.1:0-4448 GCF_002878395.1 Capsicum annuum
CCTATCAATAATAAAGAAAACAAAGAATAAAAGACATATTCCACAAAAACAAATTCTAGAAAGAAATAGGGAAAAAGAGAATTCAAGAGGCCCATAAGTATCAAAATAAAGATAAAGACAACTGCGCCAGCTTGATATTTTGGTATTATCACCACAAAGAAGAGATTTTGGATTTTCCAGAGAAGATGGGATCAGAACTTAATAACTTTAAAACTTTCTATTCCATATCCGTTACAACTAGTATTTGGGTGTTTTTGCTTGAGCTGTACAAGATGAAAGTCTCATATACAGTTCTCAGGGGGGGAGTTTCGCCTATCTCAATAAAGTATATGATTGGTTCGAAGAACGTCTCGATATTCAAGAAATTGCGGACGATATAACTAGTAAATACGTTCCCCCCCACGTCAATATATTTTATTGTTTAGGGGGAATTACGCTTACTTGTTTTTTTAGTACAAGTAGCTACTGGGTTTGCTATGAATTTTTACTACCATTCGACAGTTACTGAGGCTTTTGCTTCTGTTCAATACATAATAACTAAAGCCAACTTTGGTTGGTTAATCCGATCAGTTCATCGATGGTCGGCAAGTATGATGGTCCTAATGATGATTATTCATGTATTTCGTGTGTATCTCACCGACAGATTTAAAAAACCTCGCGAATTGACTTGGGTTACAGGTGTGGTTCTGGCTGTATTAACCGCATCTTTTGGCATAACTAGTTATTCCTTACCTCGGGACCAAATTGGTTATTGGGCAGTGAAAATAGTAATAGGTGTCACTGACGCTATTACTGTAATAGGATCACCTTTGGTCGAATTATTGCGCGGAAGCACTAGTGTGGGACAATCTACTTTGACTCATTTTTATAGTTTACACACTTTTGTACTGCCTCTTCTTACTGCCGTATTTATGTTAATGCACTTTCCAATGATACGTAAACAGGGTATTTCTGGGCCTTTATAGATAGAGCAAAAAAATATATCCTAAATATTTGTAATCAATCATTTATCACTTAGTGGAGGAATATATAGCATTTCATTGCTACAAGTATGGATTATTGAAAATAATAAGACATGGATTTGGATATTTCCCTTTAACTATTCATGTCAACTAAACGTGGGGATTGAAGGGAATTTTGTGAATAGAAAATGGATTATGGGAGTGTGTGACTTGAATTATTGATTGATCTGTGTAGATATATGCCTTCCACATGGGAATTCACAACCAAATATGTCTTTGTTCCAATCACCGTGTAAGCCCTATATAGAGGATAGGCTAGTTCGCTTAAAGGAAATCTTTTCTATGATCAGGTCCGAATCATGTTGTACATGAGCAGGCTCCGTAAGGTCCAGTATAAGTTAAGTAGATAAAACGGAATCAATATTCCGTTTTATCTAGTTCACTTATAAGATTTAATAGTATGTAAATGTATTCATTTCCTCTGCATTGACACAATCAATACTATTATCGGAGTGAAACAAGGGATCTAAAGAAGAAGAGAGGCTAGACTATATTAGTAACAAGCAAACCTTGTATGTGTATCTCTAAGCATTTTGGAGATTAATACCAATTAGAAGGTCTGAGATGACCCAGAAAGCACTTGATCATATCATGATTTGATTTGTAAGCCTACTCGGGTCTTCAGTATTTACTTGTAAGAACAAATTCTTTGTTTTGTAATAGATAGTTGCAATTCTATAAGAAAGAATTCAGTCAAATTTTTCTTACATTGAACCATTCCTCTATCATATATGTGGATGTGTAAAGACAGGTACCATCTATATATTTTATATAAATATATGGATTCATTTGGTTCTTTTTATTCTTGCTCGAGCTGGATGATTAAAAATTATCATGTCCAGTTCCCTCGGGGGATGGATATATAAGAATTCACCTATCCCAATAACAAAAAAACCCGACTTGAATGATACTGTATTAAGAGCTAAATTGGATAAAGGTATGGGTCATAATTATTATGGAGAGCTCGCATGGCCCAATGATCTTTTATATATTTTTCTAGTAGTAATTTTAGGTACTATTGCATGTAATGTAGGCTTACCCATTTTAGAACCATCAATGATTGGTGAACTGGCAGATCCATTTGCAACCCCTTTGGAAATCTTACCTGAATGGTATTTCTTTCCTGTATTTCAAATACTTCGTACAATGTCCGATAAATTGTTGGGGGTTCTTTTAATGGTTTCAGTACCTGCAGGATTATTAACACTACCTTTTTTAGAGAATGTTAATAAATTGCAAAATCCATTTCGCTGTCCAGTAGCGACGACTGTCTTTTTGATTAGTACCGCAGTCTCCCTTTGGTTGGGCATTGGTGCAACATTACCTATTGATAAATCCCTAACTTTAGGTCTTTTTAAAATTTTTTATTTTTAATTGATTCAATTTTGAAATAACACGACATATGTATCTAGGGAATAGTTTCTTCAAAGCGAATTTTCCCTATATACATCTAGTCAATTTAATTCTGAATTTATTTCTAATATATGATATATTAATTGTGCTAAATATTTCAATCTATTTTGACTAAATAAGTCCAATAGATTTAAAACTTTTTTTTGCTAAATCAATTACGAAATATTTTTCTAAAGTGCCCAATAACTGTTTTATATCTTTGCTACGAAAATATTCAATTTTCATAGGATCTTCTTGGATGTTATTCAAAAGGTCCAATAATGTATATGTATTGGACATTTTGAGGCAATTATAGATCCTGGAAGGCAATTCTGATTTGTCAATAAAAATCGATTTCAATGCTATTTTTTTTTTGTTTTTTCTGAGTTTATCCAATTTATCATGAAAGGTAAAACGGGATAAAGGAACCGTGTGTTGATTGTCCTGTAAATATATATTGTCTTCCTCCATATGTAAAAAGGGAATAAATAAATCAATTAAATATCGAGATGCTTCATGAAGTGCTTCTTTCGGAGTTAAACTTCCGTTTGTCCATATTTCGATAAAAAGTATCTCTTGTTTTTCATTTCCATTCCCATAAAAATGAATACTATGATTCGCGTTTCGAACAGGGATGAATATAGCATCTATAGGATAACTTCCATCTTGAAAGTTATGTGGTGTTTCTATAAGATATCCACGATTTCTCTCTATTTGTAATCCACTAAAAAAATCAATTGGTTCTGTTAAACTAGCTTTATGTTGTGTATTATCAACGGTTCTACATAAGGTGGAAAGATGATATATTGAGCAGTTACATATCCAGAACCCTTGACACAAATAGACGCGTCAGAAGTTCCTTATAGATTACTTCTCAATACAATTTCTTTCAAATTCATTAAAATTTCATGTACCGATTCTTGAATGCCCGTTATGGTAGAATATTTATGTGGAACTTTGTCAGATTTTACACGTGTGATACATGTTCCTTCTATTTCTCCAAGTAAAGCTCTTCGCATCGCAATGCCTATTGTGTCGGCTTGGCCTTTCATTAGTGGAGACAGAATAAAGCATCCATAATAAAGGCATTTACTGTCTGTTCTTGATTCAACACACTTCCACTGTAGTGTCCGAGTAGATACAGTTACTTTCTCTCAAACCATAGTACTATTATTTGATTAGATCATCGAATCTTTTATTTCTCTTGGGATTTCTTCAATGTTCAGCTCTACACACGTCTTTTTTTTCGGAGGTCTACAACCATTATGTGGCATAGGAGTTACATCCCATACGAAAGTTAATAGTATACCACTTCGACGAATAGCTCATAATGATGTATCTCTTCCGAGACCGAGACCTTTTATCATGACTTCTACTCGTTGTTTAACTTGATCCATTACGGTACGGACAGCGTTTGCTGCTGCGGTTTGAGCAGCAAACAGTGTTCCTCTTCTCGTACCTTTGAATCCAGAAGTACCAGCGGAGGACCAAGAAACTACTCGACCTCGTACATCTGTAACAGTGACAATGGTATTATTGAAACTTACTTGAACATGAATAACTCCCTTTGGTATTCTACGTGCACCCTTACGTGAACCAATACGTCCCATTCCTACGCGAACTAATTTTCAGTATATCTTTTTCCATATTTTATCATCTCGTAAATATGAGTCAGAGATATATGGATATATCCATTTCATGTCAAAATAGATTCTTTATTTATACATCGGCTCTTCTAGCAAGTCTGATTATCCTTGTCTTTGTTTGTCTCGGGTTGAAACAAATTACTATAATTCGTCCCCGCCTGCAGATTAGTCGATATTTTTCATAAATTTTATGAATGGAAGCTCTTATTTTCATATTTTTCATTCCTTACCTTAATTCTTAATCTATTTCTTGGAAGAAAATAAGTTTTTTGAAATTTTTCATCTCGAATTGTATTCCCCCGAAAGGAATGGTGAAGTTGAAAACCTAATCCTTTAAATCTTTGTTGTGTAGTCGATAAATTATACGCCCTTTGGTTGAATCATAAGG
>NW_025885726.1:0-3339 GCF_002878395.1 Capsicum annuum
AAAATATTCATGTCCAGTTTTATACGGGTAAATATTTTCAAAGAATTCAGAATTATCTGACTCAATTACTGTATTTTCATTAATATCCGAATGTTTGTATTTATGAACCAAAAACTAGCATGCTTTACTAATTTTAGCATATCCTATGAACATGCAGTCCACCATCTTAGTTCTGATTTTAACCCTTTTAGGTATAGGAACTTGTACCTTTGCTAGACGCCCACACACTTTGAAATATTTCAAGTTGGGTTTCCTTTCTTTCTATTTTTCATAAGGAGTTTATTGTGTCTTACTATGAGGAAATTTATTGAGTATTCAGTTGGCTGTAAAGATAGCCTCTCCCCGTAAGTTTTACAGTAAATCTAAACTTATAAGTAAGGCATTCATCATTCCCTTCAAAGTTCAATTTTTTATTTCCGCAATGCCATTAGATTGAGGTGAATATAGGGCCATAGTTTGATGGATAATTCCATTCTCTACATATATTTCGGAAAAAGGAAATTTATATTCTCTGCCTTTATCACTTCTTATCATTTTTATCTTTTTCTCTATATGATTTTCAACTTCAGTTTTATATTGTCTAAACGCATCTATTGCTTCATCCTTACTGTTTAGCAAATAGACATTACAATATCTAGTGCAATCATCAATAAAAGTTATGAAATACTTTTTTCCACCACGTGATGGTGTTGACTTCATATCTCAAATTTCTGTGTGGATTAATTCTAAGGGATTGGAATTCCTTTCAACAGACTTATATGGATGCTTAACATACTTTGATTCCACACAAGTTTGACACTTTGATTTATTGCACTCAAAGTTTGGAAAAACTTCTAAGTTAATCAGTTTTCTTAATATTTTGTAGTTAACATGGCCTAAACATTCATGCCACAAATCATAAGACTCAAATAAGTAAGAAGAAATTGAACTTTTATTGATTTCAACATTCAATACATTCATTTTGAATAGGCCTTCATTGAGGTAGCCTTTTCCTACATACACTTCTCCTTTACTAAGTACAATTTTTTCGAAAAAAAATACACATTTGAATCCGTTCTTGTCTAGAAGTGAAACAGAAATCAAGTTCTTCCATAACTCCGAAACATACAAGACATTGTTAAGTGTCAACACTTTTCCAGAAGTCATCTTCAAGAACACTTTTTTTGTTCCTTCCACTTTTGCCGTAGCAGAATTTGCCATGTAGATATTTTTTTCTACTTGAGCCGAAGCGAACATCGAAAATAACTCCTTATTAGCACAAACATGGCGGGTGGCACCAAAATCCATCTACCATTTGTGAGGATTTCCTACTAAGTTGCATTCGAAAAACATAGCGCACAGATCATCCATTTCTTTCTTAGACTCAGCCAAATTTGCTTGGTCCTTCTTCTTCCCTTTCTTTGGGACACGATAATCCGTAGACTTATGGCCAATCTTGCCACAGTTGAAGCACTTTACCTTGAATCTCTTCTTGGGTTTATTGCTTTCATTTCCAGCTTTTTTTTACTTTTTGGAGTTGTTTTGGTCATCTTCTACAATGTTTACTCTATGCATTGCAGAATTGACTCTTGACGTACTTTCCGCAGCCTTGTTATCTTCTTCAATGCGTAGTTGTACAATCAGATTTTCGACTGACATCTCCTTACGTTAGTGTTTCAAATAGTTTTTGAAGTCTTTCCACATAGGTGGTAGCTTCTCTATTATTGCCGCTACTTGAAATGCTTCATTCACAATCAAACCTACAATAAAGTTCATATGAATACCAAGAACATTTTTAAATTGTTCAACAATGGTATTTGTTAAAATCATACCTTTCGCTAGGAGATCATGGATGATCACTTGCAGTTCCTGCACTTGGGAAACAACAAACTTATTGTCTATCATTTTGTACTCAAGGAATCTTGCAATAAAAAACTTTTTAGTTTCGGCATCCTCCATCTTGTTCTTCTGTTCTAGCGCTCCCCATAAGTCATTTACAGTCTTAGTTCCGCTATACACATTGTAAAGGTCATCTTGGAGACCACTCAAGATATAATTCCTGCAAAGGAAGTCTGAGTGTTTTTAAGCCTCCAAAATCATGAAGTGTTCTTTTTCAGAGGTTCCCTCGGGCACGTCCGAAGCTTCCTCAACCATGAACTTTTGAAGACATAGAGTGGTGAGGTAGAAGAACATTTTCTGCTGCCATCTCTTAAAGTCAATACCTATGAATTTTTCGAGTTTCTCCATCAGTGCCCTAGCTTGCGGAGCATTAGTATGACTCGTCGTGGCAATGCTAGTTGCCGCCATAGTCATTCTAGCATCATGCATTTGACTATCGATCGTTATTTTCCTGTCACCACAAGACAGTACCTTAAGTATATCGAAATACTTATTAAAAAATTACAGCAACTTTAAACACTTCAAGTTTTTATGACTTACAATCGTCAACTGAGTGATTTTTAACTTGTGATGAAGATTTTATTTCTTCAAATCACTAGTTAAGTTCAAATGGAGTAGAGATCTAAAAGATTTAATTTCCAAAAACCAAGCTATACAGATTCAAAAAAAAAACTTTAGTGAAAAGAAAATTTCACCAAACAAGCAAAATATTTTTTTTTCTTTTTCTAAAAATTATTCCTTAAGATTGTTGTCTTTCAACATTTTTGGGTACAAGAATCTATAATTTGACACAATAACTTCAACACTAGTTCAATTTTAAAACAATAACACTATGAAGTACGACAACACCCTCAACACAAGATCAAAGTGATCTTTCTAAGAAGTGTGTTTTATTTTTTCAGAAATTTAGATGAAATAGAAATGAAAAGCCAAGTCCCCCGACTTCACGGAGTGTTCTTAAGGAATAATTTCCCTCACTGTACCTGAAGTTTTGGAATCTTCCTCCCAGGATAAATTGGCTTTCAATCCAACTATAGTGGTACCTCAAATAATTGGATTCGTCGAACTCACTCAACAATTTGATTGATTACAAGGAATATTTTGAAGACAAGAGGAGTTTGTATTTCAAAAAATTTTTTATACCTAAACCTGTGGATAAATTCAAGTTTATATAGCCATCAAGTGCCACTTTTGAAAGGTGGCAATGGTTTATTCGTAAAGGTGTATCCTTTAGAAGAGTCATGTCTGTTCATTCAAAACATTGTGTCTTTTATCTGAATAGACATAACTATCTGAACAGTCACTCCTTTTTCAAAATAATATGTCTTATCATAAAAGGTTGTGTCCCTCCATTTTCCATTCACACCATTGAACCCAACAGGTATTATGAGTACTACTACTTTTGTTTAGTTTTCATAGTAACTAGAATTGTGAAGATGGAGGGAGTTGGTAATCTGGATT
>NW_025885727.1:0-1587 GCF_002878395.1 Capsicum annuum
AAGATGGTCCAAAAATGGGTAGAAAAAGGCATTAAAATACCTGAAAAAAGGCTGAGCTAGAGGCAAAATAGATACCTAAGATACAACAGGAAAACAATGTGATCATAAGCACCCCAAGAGTAGTAGATCAAGCCAGCAGCTCCTATACATCCCCAGGGGGGATGGGAAGTATGTCATATGTTGAACTAGTCCTACATAAGGGAGAAGAGAGGCCCCGTCATGAAGCTGCAGAATACCTTCTCTCCTTTAAGTAAAGAGATAATGGGTGAAAAGGTTAAGGACAAGCCTCCAGAAAGGAGGAACTAAACCAAAATCTAATGCAATAGTTATTCTGGAATGTAAGGGGTCTCAATAGACCTCTTAAGCAGAGGGAGATGGAGGTTTATCTCAGGAAGCATAAAATAACACTAGCAGGCTTAGTAGAGACTAAAATAAAAAAGGGTAAAGCACACTATAGCCTCAATATATGTGCTAAAGGATGGAAATAACTTTATAATTATAATAACGATGATAGGGGTCACATATGGGTGTTATGGAAGGATACAGAGGTCCAACTACAAGAAATAGAGACTCATGGACAGTATATGCATTGTCAAGTAAAAGATAGGAACTCTAACTTTAGTTGAGCTCTTACAGTGGTATATGGGAACAATAACTTAGAAGAAAGAAAAGAAATGTGGAAGGGTATACTACAAATAGGGGCATTAATTGATGTCCCTTGGTGCATATGTGGAGATTTCAACACTCCCCTCCATAAAGATGATAGAAGGGGTGGAAATCCGATTGTCGAAGCTGAGACCAGAGACTTTCAAAAGGCAGTTGAAGACCTGAATTTGGTGGACATGAAGGCTACAGGTAGGCAATTTACTTGGACCAATAAACATGTATGGAGTAAGATTGACAGGGTCATATGTAATGAAGAATGGGTGATAAGGTATGGCAGCATTACAGAACAATTCTTAGAGAACAATATGTTTGATCATGCGCCTATCCATATTGAAGTAGCATTTGAGCAGAAACATAGTAAAAAACCTTTCAGGTTTATCAATGCCCTTACTGATGATGATAAATTCCTCCTTCTCATTCAACAACTATGGAATAAACATGTTAAAGGAAGAGGCATGACCAAACTTTGGAGGAAAATGCAGCTTTGTAAAACACCTTTGAAGCAACTAAAAACCAAATCCATGGGCAACTTGGAGGATAAGATAATGCAAGCAAGAGACAAGCTGCAAATGGTACGATATCAGCTAGGAAACAAGGTGGACCCTATGCTAATTGAAGAAGAAAAGGCTGCAAGTGCTGACCTTCAGAAATGGCTAGAAGTACAGGAAAATGTATTCAAACAAAAATCCAAAGCACTCTAGATTGAACAAGGGGATGGAAATAATACTTACTTTTTCAAATGTATGAAAAATAGAGCTAGTAGTAATACTATTACGATGTTAAAGAATGTAGCAAGCAGAATGGTATATAAAAATGCAGAAATGGAACAAGAAATCACTCAGTTTTATCAAGAATTATTGGGCTCAGCAGCAATAACACTACCCTCAATAGACCTTACTTGTATAAGAATGGGACCAAAGA
>NW_025885728.1:0-1500 GCF_002878395.1 Capsicum annuum
GAAAAAAAAGGAAGAAAGAAATTTATTATCAATAGAAAAATCGAGAAAGATGAAGAATAATACACATATTTATTCTTTAATTTTTATTTACATCATCAAGAAACACAAAAAATCTTGAACGACAAAATCAAGATTTAGAATTCTTTAATCATAAATCATAAAAAATCATAAAGTGATAGCCTAATTGTGCAAAATTTATAGAAAATATAACTGAAGTACCCGATTATAAACTGTTGAAATGCATATTCCCACAACACAAAATAGAAGAAAAAAAAATAGAGAAAGATGAAGAATAATACAAATATTTATTATTTAATTTTTCTTTATATTATCAAGAAACAAAGAAATCTTAAACGATGATAACAAAGAGAAATTATAAAAACATAATTTGTAATAAATTAAATTTAAATATGACTGATATAAAGAAAACTGTAATATTAGGAGAATAATATCTCTACATTGATGTGAAAGGAATAATAATCAATTTATAGAAGTTCAAATTCTTTTCTTATAAGAAAAGGATTCTTTAAATAACGAAAAAAATTATTTTTTTCTTTTGGAAAAGTAACAATCAATTATGTTATTAAATTATTTAAGGTACTATATTATGTTTCTAACTAAATAAATTATTTAGGGTAGCTTTTTTTTTCCTTTTAGGATCATAACGTGAAAAGGGAGAGATTGCCATATATTATATTATATTTTAATATATTTTAGGAATCTTTAGCTTTATATATTTTAGGAATTAATATTATAAATATAATTATATAATAAATTAATGATGTAAAAATATAATTTTATTTATTGCAGAGACTTTTGATGAAGGGCAAAAAGTTCAAATCACTTTTATAAAATTTTCATAATTTTAATATATTATTATTATTATATTATTATATAGATATTAAGAGGTAAAGACAATGCTTCCATCTAGTGATGGATCATGAAATGTTTCAACATATTTAATCAACCTTATCTAACTATTTATCGGAGAGTAAGTAGATTTTTAATATAATCCATCAATTATTATAATTCTCGTAGAACTTATCTCTAAATCAAACGACCTTATGATTAATTTATACAAGAGGATAGTATTTCATTTTATTTTTTTCATTTTTATTTTAGTCCACATTTTTCTTTTTCTCTTAATTTTATTTTTATTTTCATATTTAATTTATAAATTAATGAAATAATCATTAGCAATAAAGTTCAAGGGTGTGTCTACGAAGGAAACATTTTTCAGAAAATATTTTCTAGTTTTCTTATGTTTGGTTGGCTTATATATTTTGGAAAATGTTTTCCAAACCAATTTATTTTCCTTAAATCTAAGGAAAATGACTTCTCTTAAAAAAATAAGAAAAACATTTTTTAAAACTCTCTTTTAACCTTACTTTAAAGTTGAAATGTTCATACAATTCTCAAAATCATCAATCCCGCCCCCAATACCCTATCACCCCGACACCACCCCTACCCCCACCCCTACCCCACCCTTACCCTAACTCC
>NW_025885729.1:0-36906 GCF_002878395.1 Capsicum annuum
TTTTTCAATAGTCATGGTGTGTGGTTCAACTTGCCTGCACCGGGTAATCTAGACAGATGGGAAATCACCTAGGACCTAATCGTCACTTCACTAGCCACTAGGTCACACCCTGGGCCACAGGTACCTATTTATCATTGACTATGTAAGTCAATGGTTTCCAGATTCCAAAGGAAGTCATGTCCTACTTACAACAAGGTGCAAGAATGTGGCTAGTTATGTTGCTCCCGATAAGCCTCCTCATCACATATATTCTCTAACTGCAGAAGAAAGTTCTGACAATTACTGTAGTTGCTGGGCTTTTATCTATATGCGACGATGTACTAGATAGAATCGAGCAAGTTGCACAAGATGTAAAATCAGCAATATTAAAAGATCCTGGTCAACAATGTGAAAAGGTCCTTGTGTTGAGTTACTGTAATTTGCCTCAACGGCTAAAGGCGTGCTTTCTATATTTTGAGATTTTCCCAGAAGATTACGAGGTCAATGTGAAAAGATTAATCAACCTGTGGGTTGAAAATGACAGTAAAAGTTTGGAGGACAGAGCTGAAGAATGTTTTCATGAACTTGTAGAAGGAAACTTAGTTTTGGTCACGAGGAGACACAATTTCTGTGGGAAAGTAAAAACATGTAAGGTCCACAATGTACTGATAACCAACTTGCATTTTCTACTGTATTAAAAGTGTGAGTAACAGCAGTATCAACATGTCTGCTTATTGTCAATTTTTTATTTACCATGAGTATTTTTGTCACTTCACTTTGTTTTGATTTCCACTTGGAATTGCTTTGATATACATGGCTGTATATCAAGAAGATGACTGTAGTAAATGGATAGTGCTGTGATATCCAGTTTATCAGGCATTGTTACATATCTGTTGAGTAGATTCAATCCAATGGTGCTTGATGTCTATATAAGATGCTTAATGGACATGGACAAAATTTAACATCATTTCATCATTAGTGGTATTTGATAAGTGAAGGCAAACCAAAGGTTTATATAAACTGCTAAATAGCCATGCTTTGGTGTTAAAAAGAATCTCATTAAACCATATACTCCCTATTAGTTATTACATCAACTCTCAACAATTGTATTGTTTGTGCATGTTTCTGTATTGTTTTTCCTGATTGGAGCCAATAGAGTTTTGGGTATTGAAATTTGGTGGGTTATTTCTAAGTGTAAATGCAGCCAATAAATGGGGATTATTAGAAGTTGGGGGGCTTATTTAAACTAAAAATTACACAAATACACAACTTATGTTTTCAATATTACAAAAAAATTCCAACTCCCTAAACATATTACAAAAATCCCAACATATACACAGAATGTTATGTATATGTCAGGCTATGTTATGTATATTAATAAGGAGAGAAAGTAAAATAATTTAAAAAGTGGAAGAGAATGATTACTTCCAAAAGAATTGATATTTATGCTATTTATACTTATTTTAATGTGAGATGTTAAGTCAGCCAAGTACAAAGTTTTGGTTATGAATGAGAATGGGAATTTGGAGGGTTGTAATTAGTGCCACATATAGATAAGGGGTAATTAAGTCAGTTGTTCGAAGGGTATAGTTGTAATTTAACTTTTTGACTTAGATTCATCCCGGGTTTAATATAACTAGTACAACCCAACTCTCTAAACATATTACAAAAATCCCAACATATACACAGAATGCTATGTATATGTCAGGCTATGTTATGTATATTAATAAGGAGAGAAAGTAAAATAATTTAAAAAGTGGAAGAGAATGATTACTTCCAAAAGAATTGGTATTTATATTATTTATACTTATTTTAATGTGAGATGTTAAGTCAGCCAAGTACAAAGTTTTGGTTATGAATGAGAATGGGAATTTGGAGGGTTGTAATTAGTGCCACATATAGATAAGGGGTAATTAAGTCAGTTGTTCGAAGGGTATAGTTGTAATTTAACTTTTTGACTTAGTTTCATCCCAGGTTTAATATAACTAGTACAACTGCACGTGCCTCGCACGTGTAACCTTTAATTATTAAAAACTTGGACGATTTGATTTTTATGAATTGCAAAAAGTTCAAATCACCCGTCAAAGATCTTTCACACTTTAATATAATATAAATATAACATATATTTTATTGTAAGCACATAAATATGTTACTAATAGAAGTTTCAAGTGGTTAATGGATCATTATTTTTGTGTAAATACAATTTTTATTTTTATGTTTTTCTATATTTAAAATATTTCCTTATTTTAAAAGTGAAATCTATAGAAAATCATTGATTACTTACTTAAAACTTTTAAAAATCTAGTATTTCTTATATTTTTCTTAATCTAAAGCTTTCATACTATGACTTCTAGATTTTTCAAATCTTGTTAAAATAAACTTAGTTGATTTAGAATTTTTAAACTAATGAAAAATGTATTATAACTTCTAATAAGAAAGATTATAAATATTTAATTATTTTTTAGTTTTTAAATATTAAGAAAATAATGAAAAGATAATTTTATCTAGAACAAAGACTTTTAATAAAGAACAAAAAATTCAAATAATATTTTTACTCAAACTTTTAATATAGTCTACACCCCTACCTAAATATCACAATAATTTTCATCAATATAACATTTGTAGAACAATCAACACCCACCAGGCACCAGCCTTATTGTTCCTATTCCATTTATGACTATCATTTTTCATGCATACACAAGAATCATAATCAAGAATTGGCATGTAAGATATGCTACAATTTTTTTTTAGAAAATCAATGCATACGTCAATTAGGGCTTAGGTTCTCTTTTTATAGTGAGGCCTACGTTGTTCTAATGCATTATCTCAACTGATAAAGTGCCTAATTTTACAAATAATTGATAATGCTAAGAAATTAAATAAGGATACTGATTTCAATTAAGAGTGGAGTGAGACAATATAATTGAAAAAATAAATAAAGAGAAAATAACATAAGACACCGTGGTTGAATCACCCATAGTAAATTCAAAAAAGAAAAAATTTACCTTTGTCAATTTTTGTTGTTGCTGTGATGAATTTGGATACATATATATAGGTACATGTTTTTGAAGCTATATCAATTATCCAGGTGCTGCTTACAAAAATAACCTTAGTTAAGTAAAATCAATTGAAGAGGAATAAGTCAAAAACTGAATGACTGTCAAAAATCCAATAAACAACAAAAACAAAAAATCTTTAAAATCTAAACTCCTCATATAACCAAGAATTGAGCATAGAAAAATACCCAGTTATTATATTATTAAACCATAAAAATATGACATCCATAACAAGAATAAAAACTCAGATCTTTCAAAAGGGTAATTACACAATCAAGTCAATAAAAGCATAATCTCCCCAATAAGGTATATACAAAAGAATAGTCCACATGACCACATACATACAATTGCATAAATAATACGTGAGGGAGAAGAAGAACGTGAATAACTAATATTGTAATGAAATTTTTTTTTGAAAATTATTTTTGGGTTTTTTGGGTTTCACGTTGGGACGGGTTATATTTGGGGTTTTGTGTTGTCCTCTTTTAGTTAGGAATAGTTAATTATTTGTAATATTATAGATGGTGGAAAATGAATTCTATTTTTGTGAGGAAAGGTTTCTTTTTAATTTAATCTGAAGCGGAGGCTTTTAATGAAGGGCAAAAGGCTTCACACTTTTAGTATATTATAGATATAGATATAGATTATAGATCTAGATATAGATACTTATGAAATGTGATTACCAACCTCTCTTGGTAACTGTTGCATTACCAATGTTTATGACAAATTTTAACAATTGTTCTTACACAACGTATGCGCGCACGGGTATCCACCATCTGGTGTCAATAAATAGTAGACACTCATGCTGTGTGAGCCACAATAAGTTAGTTATTTGTCCCCTTCAATACAACAAAAATCATACAAAAAGGAAACAGTTCACGTTACTAAAGTAAGCATCCAATTTTCTTTACTATCACGTATACCTTGATAAAGCTGATAAACAAAATAAAAAATCTGAATTTTATGTATCTATATTCTTTACTTAGTATTAAGGTTGAGATCATAGTTCAATTAGTCAGAACACCGCCCTGTCAAGACGGAGGCTGTGAACATTAAAGTTTTATCAGTCTTGACGGATTCAGTAAATATATCAGAAATCTCTAACTAGGATGAGAATGTCATTAGTGATAGTTATTTTCCTCCTACATCTCAATCTTCTTCATGCTTTCTCTTTGTCATCTCGTTTTCTCCTTCCTCCAGGTAAACTATGTATGCTGTTTTGGTTTCTTTTTATTCGAGTATATACTAGTAATTAAATTGTTGGTGTGTTCGATTCGAGGGAAAATGTTTTCTATGGAAAAAGATATTTTTGAAAAATAAGTGATGTTTTAAATTTTTATTTTTTGTTGTTTGGTAAATAAATAAAAGAGTAGTATTCTAAGAAAATTTACACCCAATCTAGACAAACACAACACCAAGTAGAAGAGTGGGGTGTATTTTAACTAATAGTTGGTGATAGTTTAGCCGGAAAACTCGTACACCTGATAGTTCAAGGAAAATTTCATAGGAAATTCTTGTTTTTCTTGTAGTGCATGTAGATGATGAAGTTGTGACAATTGATAAACGTGGAGGTGGGGCCGCCAGTGGGCACGCTAGTGCCCACAGTGGCTCCTCAGGAGGACGAGCGTCGCGTGGTGGGGGCTCGGGAAGGTCACCTAACATTGGTACTGCAGGTGTAATCCCAGTGTATGCAGCAGGAGCTATGAACCATCACAATTATGTTAATGGAGGCCATCATAATGTTGGGACTACCCTCAATTGCAGTTGTTTTTCTTCTTTGGTTTTCATCACTTGTAGCATACTTGTTATGATTTTGTAATTATATGTAGTATCTTTTAGAGATAATGGTCAAAATACATCTGAATTCGTGTCATTTTGTAATGCACTTTCTACCTGATTACTATATATCAGGTGCTTGTGTTTTTTATCTGTACATACTATCGTGAACTATTTATCAGAACACGCCTCGAAATCAATGAGTGATCAGCTGCCATGTGGACAGTATTTTATGGGCAAATTAAGTTGTCTCACGGCTATTGCAGTGGTATTCAAATACTTGATCGTATTCAAATACTTGATCTAGTCAACTTCAGCGTGGCTATCTAGCTACATCACCAGAAAAGCAAGAAACAACTGTGCTTGAGAGTAATAGCTTGTCAGTAATAATATTGCGATCGGATATTAATAAAGGATAGGGAGAAGACTGTTGCCCGTGATACCCAACAGCCAATGTGGGTGTGATTTGGCACTCGTCTCATGGTTCTTTTGGTAGGATTTTCCCCTCTATGACCATGGTTGGATCTATTACAAACAGATATAGCATGAAGCTGCATCATGTCTTGTCTAATCACCTCTCCACAATACTTCCTCGGCTTGCCTCTGCTCTATTAAAATTGAACTATTAAATTCTATGCTTTCGAACTCGATAATCTAACAACTCACTCACTAACTGTTAGAGTGCGTGCCCTACCGATCAGTAGGGCACGTATTCTAACAAGTGGTATCAGAGAGAGGTTGCCTTAAAAAGAGTTAACACTTAAGACAAAGATCATTATGATGAATTCCGCACCACCTACTGGTTACTGTGAAGGTCAATTCACTACTAGACCTCCACTCTTTGGTGATTCTCACGTCATTTGGTGGAAAGCTAGGATGGAAACGTTTCTTCAAAGTGTTACTATGAATTATGGGACAGAATTATTGATGGACCAACAATTCCCATGAAGATAGTGAATGGAGATCAAATGAAAAAGGAAAGGAGTGAATTCACCTCAGAAGATCTTGTTGCACTAAAAAAGAATGCAAAAGCAAAAAACATTCTTGTTTATGGTCTTGGTCCAGTCGAATACAATAGAGTGTCTAATTGCAACACTGCTAAACAAATCTGGGATGCATTGGTGAATGCACATGAAGGCACTAGCCAAGTGAGAAAAATTAAAATTGCATTACTTTTCACTGAATATGAGGCTTTCAAAATAGAGAAAAATGAGTCACTACAAGAAATGATAACTAGGTTAACTTTGTTGGTAAATAAGTTATCATCTCTAGGAAAGGTTTTATCTACTGAGGAATAGGTAGAGAAGGTTTTGAGAGTCCTATCAAAATCTAAGTGGGACGTCAAATTTACAGCCATAAGAGAAGCTAAGGATCTCACTAGAATGTCCCTAAATGAGTTAGTTGGAAATTTGAAGACCTATGAGATGAACATAAAAGATCTAAATAGGGCATCTGAAAGTAATGAATCAGATGATGAAGAAGATGATGAAATTGCTCTCATGGCCATTGGAGATTCAGACATGGAAGAAGGTGATGGAACCTCTGAAGTAAGTATTCTTGAACTCAAAGAGAAGTTGCATTTATTTTCTAAAAATAAACTTATTTTCTTAATGAGTGCTCTAATTGATGATTTTCAAGAATTAACGTCTGATAGGGATGAATTATTCAACAATCTTCCAAGTCTCAAGTTTGATCTTATTGATCTAGAAGCTTGTAAGAATACTGTTGAAAAGAAAATTGTACTCTTAAGGAACAAGTTGGTCAGCTTGATTCTTCAAATCTGATTCTAAAATCTGAAATCTTGAAACTGACTTTTTCTGAAAAGGGGAAAAAGTTCAAAGTGAGGAGCAAGAAAAAATTAAGTTAGAATTGACTAACATGAAATGTGAATACTTTTGTGAAAAAGAAAAGGTTAGTCAACTAAGTCAAGAAGTTTCTAAATTGAAACTTGATCTTGAAAGAGCTAATAGATGGACACATTCTTCAAGAATTACATATAAGTTAGGTCAAAGAACTCACAATGAAAAGGCTGGGTTGGGCTTTTATAAAAGTTCTAATGCTATTAAAGATCTGTGTTATATTTATAGTAACCAGGAGCATCCAACCGCTGAATATCCAGTTGCAGCAAAAAGCAAACCAAGTAGCATAAGCCTAGCAAAAAGATCTGATTCCATGTTAGCACAAGCTAACAAAAATATCAAATCTGGTCAGAGAAACAGGTCACATAACCTTTTGCCTCGATGGGCTAGAAAGAACTTCATACATTTTTTTTCTTATAAGAAAGGACCCAAGCTTGTCTGGGTACCTAAAGTTAACCCCTAATTTTTTTTGCAAGTAAGAGTGAAAGGAGGCAAACAAAATTTGTACATGGATAAAGCTTGCTCAAGGCATAAGACTGAAAGCAAATAAAGTTTCTTTCACTCACCATATTTAAATGGGGATGACAGTGAAACTGATGAGCATGCATAGGAACATGTTGTACCACCTGGTTCAACTATTGTACAGACTGAGGGAATATTGACAGGGGGAACGATAAATCAAGAAATTGATGCATCAATAACGCCAACACAAGTTGCTGATAATTTTATTGGTAGTTCATAAGAATTGGTGTTTTCACAAGAATCGTTAGATATCTCATGGGAATCAATGGCTTGAGACTACGGTATTTAAATAAAAGCAATTTCACTCTTGAGGGCCATAAAAAAGTTGACTATGTGGGTTACTTAATTGACTGAAGAAGCACCAAAAGCACTAAGTAGAGAATATTTTGAAAGGAATAAGTTAGACTTAGGGATGATTAAAATTGCATGAACTCCCCTCAATGATTGACTAGAATAACCATTTTTCCTTTTAATCTTATTAGCTAAAATGTTATTCGATTCAGTCTTGCACATTTAGTTGTGTGTCCCAATTCCATATTTTTTACTCTTCTAATCTAATTTTGTTTTAGATTGTACAAGCAAGCAATTGTGACTACAAAGTTCTTCTTATCAGGTTTCCTCTACACTGACATAGGCATAGGCTATCTAAGTTGAAATAGTTGAGCACACCTGTTCCATTCCTCACACTTCATCCTCCCATTATCTTATAATGATGACAAATTAGTTGACTAAATTTTCTTTGATTCTCTCCAAATGTTTATGTCTACACCAGAAATTCCTTCTTCTCTCTCAACCAAAATATCAATTTTTGTATCATAAATTTGCCAAACTAAATCATCAATCACATGCAACATATGTTTCTGAAGAATGAAATGTTCTTACTTTTAGTTCCTAATTGGATATTTTTTTTGGGACTTCTCAGTCCTAGTTTAGGTTTGACTTATAAAACAACAATGGATGTTGTTAAACAGATGAATCATGCTACTCTACATGTTTCACTAAGGAGAGCTAACACTCATTTGAAAAAATTGATAATAAAGAAATGATTTAGCTGAAAAAAATCTGAACTAAAAGCTACACAAGACAGTCATGAAGTGGAATAAGAGCTCCTTAAGGCTAGGATCATGATTTTGAAGCTTGACCTTAATTGATAGAGGGATGAAAATATTGAAGTCATTCGTAAATTGACACAGTTGATATCACTTGTTCCACCTTTCTCATCAGCTCCTCACTATTTGTATCCTTAGCTATGTCCCACTTTTATACCATATTTTTTTAATGCTCAGTTGTTTTGCTTTGTTCAGTACTAGCTTAGGTTTAATGTGGAACATGCTCTGACAGTTAAATGGAATGGTTATCTTTGAGAAATTGACTCATATTTTTAATCTCTTTAAATATTACTATATTGGCTAAAGTCTTTGTCTGATTGTTTTGATGATAGCCCCAGTGACCATGAAAAGCATAACAAATCACTTTGGCTAGTATATTATTACATTGAAATTGTTTTTCGATGATGCTAAAAGGGGGAAGATAAGAGGGTTGTGAAATGTTTATAACCCATTGACTAACTTGTTTCATTCTAGTGTTTTATACTTTAGAGCCTACAAGTGAAGATGTTTGAATGCACAAAGACAAAAAGTTTGTCATCATCAAAAAGAGGAAATTTGTTGGGTGCGATATAGCATTGATGATTGACAAATTGACAAAGTGATATGAAACATGTCAGTCAAGATGGTTCATAGACACGCTGTCTCATGTAGCTGAACTTGTAGCAAAATCAACGATGATTAAATACAAGGGTGAAAGAAATTAAGAACCAGATAAGTGGTTAATTCTGATAAACTCAAGGAAATAAACATATGTTGATTTGAAGAATTTGAATTTGATTCAAACACTTGATGATAAAGGGAAAGAAAGTTGAGTTGAAAAAAGAGTCTTATGTGTAGAAGGAGAAAGATTTTGCAAATTGAAGAAGTCTACGCAAGATAGGAAACATACTAATTGAAGGACTTTTTGTTAGATCAATGAAGTTTTTGATAACTGACATATGAATGGACCATGTTACTTGAGCTGGTCCAAGCATAGGAAGACAGGTTTCAGGTTTCACTGATAGATACAGACAAAGATTGCTTAAAGTCAGGAATGAATGAGCAAGCCTAATTATGATATACTCAAGTTATTGATCACGTGAGAAATTGAAGAAGTTGTGATTGAGTAAAATACTTGAAGATAAGTGATAACGCTCAACTTACACATCAATTTAGTGTAAGGAGGTCATCGTCAATATATTTACCCAACTTTGAAGTCGGGGTCAAATCCACAGGGAACAATGTGAGTGGCGATTAAACTAATTTAAAACTAAAGCTACAAGTTAAATTCAAACAACTGGCACGAAAAGATAAAATTGGGGTTTTCAATGATCAAACAAATGTTAAAGTTATAACTTGCTTCAGAACTCAAAGCCAAAATTTCAATAGTTCAAATCAATGACAAAGAATAAACTAGGGTTGTGATCACTATGATTACTAATCCCCATTAAATAATAACTGTAGCATTGGATTCTCATGACTTGCGGGAAATATCAAATTATCAGTTTCGACAGTCCATCTAAGTGTTTATCAACTTACCTAGATGCTGAACTCCCTAATTCTCTCGAACTTAGGGAAACATTCTATTCATATTGATTTATCTCAAGTTGATCAATCTTGTTACAACATTAATTATTAGATGAGAACTTAACCTTCCCAAATCCTCGTTGATAATTCGCTACCTTTAGTTTGTTTCTCAGTTTGAGCAAATCAACATAAGGCGGGATCTATTGTTTACAACCAATAAATAGCAATCATAACAAAGAAATTCTCAAGATGTTCCCACAATCACTCAAACCCTAGCCAACTATTAAATCCATGGAGGAATAGTCATAGATCCCACAACCCTAGTTGTGGATTTTAGTTCCACATGAAAGAGAAAGCGATAACAATAACTGAATTCATAATTCAAACCGATTAAACTTACAAAAGATGTAATCAGAAATTGATTCTCTTCCCAAATTCAAGAAGAATATCTCACAACTAAATCAAAGAATTGAAAATTGAATTCTAAGTTAAAGACCAAAAAGAGGTAAACTGGCCTTTGGAATAAGTTCTAGATATCCAAGATGATGAATGAAACACTAGATGCTGCTATTTATATTCGTAACTTAAGAAAAAATCAAAACTAAAAATTCAGATTTTCGCCCCTTAGGTGACGACATATGTGACGGCTTATCACAAATCTGATGATATGTGTGACGACTTATCACAAATATGATAACTTATCAGAGAATGTCGTCAAACCTTCTGCCCATGTGTGACGACTTATCACAAATCTGACGATATGTGTGATGACATGTGTGACGACTTATCACAAATCTGATAACTTATCAGAGAATGTCGTCAGACCTTCTGCCCATGTGTGACGACATAGTCTGATAGCTTATCACAGATCTGATAGCTTATCAAACCAAGTCGCCACATAAAATCTTCAAAACTTAATTTCTTGCTTCTTTCACTAAAAATCATCCTTCTTGACGTAGATTTCATAGATTCTCATGCATCTTGACTTTTACTACAATATCAAAGAGAAAACAATTAAAAATGACAAAAGTTGCTTAGGACTTTGCAATTATTCTCAGTTAAAAGCCTCAAATGTGTTAGCATTTACTCACACATCAACACCCTCAACTTAAAACAATTATTTGTCCTCAAGAAACTAAAACACAACTAAGAGGATACAAAGTACATTCGACAGTCAGCCATCCATATTATCTTAAAACATCTTCACCATCTCCAAGGTCAATTAATTTTAAAAAAAACTGTGTATATTATTGAAGAACAACAATGCGACACACAGGAATCAAGATATGACATTAATTCAGCAACAACAACCATGCATGTACCAAGCTTACACTATCCAAATAAGTTAGCAACTAGCAACGTAACCAGTGTGCTCTCACTATAAAGAAATCCCACTTCACTTATATTAGACATCACATATGTAACCATGGGGGTAATCAAAAGGCGCTTACTCTCAGAATGAAGTCCCAATCAATGTATGCCAAATACCATAGGCTTGCCCTTATTTTCATTACCAAGATTTTCAGATAGATCAGCTTGGATCACTATAGGTTTTCTCTTTAGCTTATAATGTAGGCTAGAGGCTGGTATGATACTCGATGATATTTAAAGTGACTAAGCCTCCTTAACATTACACTAGCTTCTGGGGTCTTACTTATTAAACTTTTTTTATTCTTATCTTTTCTTGATCATACATATTCAGGATGGGTGCGGTTTTTTCTACAATCACTTTTTTTAACTTTTCTTTTCTTGTTTTTTCCCACCGCACCTAGCTTTTTATTCTTTTCTTTTATTCTACCTTTCTTCATACTCGTTTTATATCATGCACCCCTATGACAGCCAGCCTCAACTTAGGCCATTTGTCTAAGTCAAGGTGCACAGTCCAAGGAGGATTAAGGCCAAAATAGGTTCATTATGATATAAATGGGACGGTGATACGTATCATAAAAAGAAATAGGCTATTTAGGCTCAAAATAAGGATCAAGGGATATTATGCATATAGGAAAGGTCATTTAGGCTAAAAGTGGGATAATATCGAAATGACCTATGATCCTTTCCTAACCGCTATCCTATAACCTAGGCAAGACCAACTGGGCAAGTTCTGAATTTAACACACAACGGGAACTAGGTAGTAGCTCACATACACATGGAACAAAGGTACATCATAAGTACTACCCATTCGGTTCATGCAATTTTTGGCAGTGATTATCATGTCCCTAGTACTAATGCCATAAAAACATTCACATTAGTCACATATAGATGCACATCACACAGTTACCAGATAGACAATTGGAGAGGTATTTATCATTTCAAGAAAAATCAACAAAAATATGTCAACTGTCTTAGATACTTATTTTCCCCAAGTTAACCACAACACATCACAAAACAAACACAATACGCCTAAACATGCCGGCTCTACTAGGAACAAGACTCCGGGAAAAAGAGGCACGCAACAAAAACTCCAAGAGGACATCAACACCCACAAGTAGCCCTTTGCCCAACTTAAAATCATGCAATGTCCCCAATGTATCAAACCAAAACAAGCGAGTTAGAAACATACCTGTGGCACCATGGGTGCGAAGATCTAATGTCAATCACATAATACGAATACAAACAACAAAATACCTTGGGTTTCCTCCCAAGAAGCGTCTAATTTAGTGTCACGGCACGACCCAACTCAGTTTTTTCCTCCACCTTGAGGATATGAATTTCACCCCCAACTTAGAGTCCATCTTCTTGTCTCGCTCATAGGAAATGGTATAAAAATTAAGAAGTCGAATAATGGATTGAGCATGGTAAACCACTCGGCCTGAAAGTGAGCTGTGTTTCTATGTTGCTTGTCTAATGCAACATCAAGAATATAGGATTCTTGTTCCTCATATTCACACTCTTCTACTATTTTAAATAATTCCACAGACAAGATATCATCTAAACATAATGTAGAAAAGTGCTTTGAATTAGTCCAATCAATCCTACTTCAAAATTTACACTATCTACTACACATTCACTTTATTCACCTTCTTGACATCTTCACTTCGAATTGGGCTAAAATCTTTATTAGAGATTTTCTTAGTTTCTTCTTTTACCTCTAGCACCATGTCCTTAATCTTGGCATCATCTCTCATGGTTGGTTCGGTTGGTTGGGAAATCACTGAGGGTTGCTCAACATCAATATAGGGATCTTGCTCCTCATTTTCACACTCTTGCATTATTTTAAATGATTCCACAGACAAGATATCATCTAAACATAATATAAAAGAATGCTTTGAATGATTGACCTTTATATCCATCTCCTTATGAATGATTGGCTTCAGGTCTTGACGCATATCATATATGATATCATACGTTTCTTTCTGGAGATCCAACATTTGTTGAAACATAGCTTCAATGCCACTCTTTATGGTGCTTCATTATTTCTTTTTGTTGACCATAAAACCTGTCAAACTCAAAAGAAGAACTAGAATTTGGGTTAGCACAATGGGGGAGGGGGCATTTGGGCAATCACTCTAATGTCTATCTTGACCGCCACATAAAGAACAATCATACTCCCGGTAGGATGGAGATGGTGCATACATCTCTCTCCGGGGAGCATATCTATAATCTTTTCAAAAGTGAGGTCCATCACAATATGGACGTGGATCATCAAGCTAATATTTCTAACCACCAAGCTCATATTCATTCCACGATGCCAGAGTAATAATTAAACTAAAATAAAAATCTGCCTAACACAAGGAATAAAAGAAAACTAAAAACAAATGCTTACAAGTTTGAATTCAAGAAAGTAGGCTAAAATTCTAAACCAACTCAATACGCCAAATTATTCCCTGGCAACGGCATTATTTTTTGACAACGCTCAACTTACACGTCAATTTAGTGCAAGGCGATCGTCATCAATATATTTACCCAACTTTGGATTCGGGGTCAAATCCACAGGGAACAATGTGAGTAGCGATTAAACTAATTTGAAACTAAAGCTACAAGTTAAATTCAAACAACTGGCACGAAAAGATAAAATGGGGGTTTTCAATGATCAAACAAATGTTGAAGTTGTAACTTGCTTCAGAACTCAAAGCCAAAATTTCAATAATTTAAATCAATGACAAAGAATAAACTAGGGTTGTGATCACTATGATTACTAACCCCATTAAATAATAACTGTAGCATTGGGTTCTCATGACTTGCAAAAAACAGCAGATTATCAGTTTCGACAGTCCATCTAAGTGTTTCTCAACCTACCTAGATGTTGAACTCCCTAATTCTCTTGAACTTAGGAAAACATTCTATTCATACTGATTTATCTCTAGTTGATCAATCTTGTTACATCATTAATCATTAGATGAGAACTTAACCTTCCTAAATCCTCGTTGATAATTCGCTACCTTTAGTTTATTTCTCAGTTCAAGAAAATCAACATAAGGTGGGATCTATTATTTGCAACAAATAAATAACAATAATAACAAAGAAATTATCAAGATGTCCCCACAATCACTCAAATCCTAGCTAACTATTAAATCCATAGAGGAAATCATAGATCCCACAACCCTAGTTGTGGATTTTAGTTCCACATGAAAGAGAAAGCGATAACAATAACTGAATTCATAATTCAAAGTGATTGAACTTACAAAAGATGTAGCCAGAAATTGATTCTCTTTCCAAATTCAAGAAAAATATCCCACAACTAAATCAAAGAAATGAAAATTGAATTCTAAGTTAAGAGACCAAAAGGAGGTAAAATGGCCTTTGGAATAAGTTCCAGATATCCAAGATAATGAATGAAATGACCCTAGAAGCTGCTATTTATATCCGTAACTTAAGAAAAATTCAAAATTAAAAATTTAGATTTTCACCCCTTAGGTGACGACATGTGTGACGGCTTATGACAAATCTGACGACATGTGTGACGACATGTGTGATGACTTTTCACAAATCTGATAACTTATCAGAGAATGTCGTCAGACCTTCTGCCCATGTGTGAAGACATGTGTGACGACTTATCACAAATTTGACAACATGTGTCACGACTTATCACAAATCTGATAACTTATCAGAAAATGTCATCAGACCTTCTGCCCATGTGTGATGAAATGGTCTGATAGCTTATCACAGATCTGATAGCTTATCAAACCAAGTCATCAGATAAAATCTTCAAAACTTAATTTCTTGCTTCTTTCACCAAAAATCATCCTTCTTGACGTAGTTTTCATAGATTACTACTTCATCTTGACTTTTACTGGAATATCAAAGAGAAAACAATAAAAAATGACAAAAGTTGCTTAAGACTTTGTAATTATTATCAGTTAAAAGCCTCAAATGTGTTAGCATCTGCTCACACATCAATAAGCTAATTTAAAGAGTTGGAATTTAACTACAAAACTAAGGAGACAAGAGTTGGAATGGAAGAAGGAGTCTCACTTGAAGGAGAACTCTATGCAATGAGAGTTCTGATTAAAGGAAGAGTTGGAAATAAAGAATGACTCTTTGGAGAGTTGTGCTTAAATAGAAGATGTATTATTCAGAGTAACTTGTGCACTTACAGAGATAGAAAAGGCTAAACACAAGCAAATTGAGAAAGTTCATAATTGAGAGAATTCTGACTGAAGATTCAAGTGCTGCCAGTATAAAGGAACAAATTGACGAACCTGTTTCACAGGATTAAACTTTACATTTCATGAGTCAATTAAAATCTATTGTTATTATTGAGTTGTAATTTATTGCTTTCCTAGATTGATTGTTTAGGAACAATACTGAGCTGAGTTAACTTCAAGTTTGGGATAACTCGAAGTGGGTTCAACGATCAAGGGTGATTGTTGAGTTATAGGAATTAGAGTTTATAATTTCAATTATTGAGTTATAGGAATTAGAGTTTATAATTTCAGTTATTGAGGTATAGGAATTCGAGTTTACAATTTCTAGTTGTTGATTACAAGAGTTTTGTAATCATTTGTCGTTGAGGCTCAGAGTTATTTAGTGAAGTTGGGGTTAAATCCTTTAGAGGTGCAGGTTGTGGTTTTTTTACACCTTTTTGAGCCGGGTGTTATCCACATAAAAATTATTGTGTTCTTTACTTCTTTTTTTACTGCTTCCTTGGAATACGTCAGGCAACCTGTTCCATCCATAGGCAACTCTTACCTTAAAGTTACTGATCAGTAGGGCACGTACTCTAACACTAACTGACCATAAGTAGTTAGGCTAACATGTGCATCCATGTGTTATGTATGCCATTCTCAATAGTATGCATATATCCAATAGCTAAAAAGTTTGTCAAATAGTCTAAGAAATTACAGCATGGAGTACTTGTACAGTCATTTTTAATCTTCATAGTAATTTTAATTATTTTTTGTTTCAGAGCTATCAGTGAGCAATATCAAATTATGCAGTATGTTTTGCAGTGGCCACCGGCTAGAAGGACTTGCACCAGAGTCGGACTGAAATCGCTTTCAAGACAGTATTTGTGACTATTTACTTATTAGTAATAATTTTAGTTCCAATAATAATATTGTAGTAATTTTCCATGTAATATCAATACTGGAGATGATTTGATATATAAATTGCCCTAACAAATAGTTGTTTAGGATAATAGATGCATAAAAGATAAGTTCACCATTCTCTAAGGTGCATAAAAGCTCCTAATTATAGAGAAAATGCTCGCAATTAAAATTTGGTACGTTGCAAATTCTCATCGACCATTCCCAACCTTCTTGTTTTACGATCAAAATATTAAATCCATTAAAATAAATATTGCCACCATAAGTACAAAGACTACCTTTCAAAGAAGACAAATGAAACAAGTGCTCATATTCACCGGTAGGAATTTGTATTGGAGACTCCTTTAATTCATCTGAATTCACATAGATGTATATGATTGTAGAAGTTTTACGCACATAATGGTCAAGTTTCCATAAAGAGACCAATATACAAGATTTTTAATGCCAATTCCTTGTCTCTACGCATATACGCTTGAATTTGGTACCAGTTCGAGTTCAAGGAGACGTTGTAATATGGGGAGAGTTGGTTCCTTCGTCTAAGATAAGCTACAGATCAAGATAACTTTGAAATCATCAGTAGTAGAATCATAACACAGCCCACAAGCATGTAGAAATGTGTATTTATGATTCCGTATATGGATCCTCAAGAATGAGGTGTTGTTCGGATGATGGATTCCACAAAACAAATTTCTTGTAAGTCTTAGGTTTCTTCAATAGTACCAAGCCATTATATGAGCATAAGGCATGTACACCTAGGAATTTTTTAGAGGAAATTGTAGTTTTTTCGTGTTAAATTTACAAGGACTGTTCAAATGTATGAACTCGAACTGATTAGTTCTTTATAACAACGTTTCACGTCCTAGCGCTTCGGATTGGTCACGATGAGCATTCGAATGTAACATTGTTAGAAATCATCGCATTCCATAATTGTAAAACAAACTTTAAACGTAACAAGGATGCAACCGAAGGATAGGTTGCATCCTTGTATAAAGGATAGGCATAGGTTGCATCCTTGTAACAAGGATGCAACCGAAGGCATAGGTTGCATCCTTGTACTAAAGCATAGGTTGCATCCTTGTTGTACTAGAGCATACAACATAGCTAGCATACATGCTTTAGTACAGAAATTAACATTATAGAAGGCGGTAAGCATAAAAAACCCAAATGTTCGAAGAACAAAAAAAATGACGAAGTCGATTAAGCTAGCAAAAGAGCAAAACTTGAACTCAAAATCAGAAGCTCCAATCAGGATTTTCTCCATACCTAGGCTCAAAATCGAGACCTCTAATTAAGGGTGGAACCCATGTTTGTATAGGATTTTGTTTATTATTACTCTATTAAACCTTCTTTTTAGAAGCATTAATAAAAGAAGAAATTAGACAAAATGCTCATTAAATAAAAATTCCTTATACAAAGTAACTTAATTATCATTTATTACTTAAAGTGGCCATTCGACACACTTTATTGTAAATTCTTCTGTTGCCGGCTTCTCTACAGTCCCGCTAATTGTGTGTGAGAGCGAAAGTGCGAGGGAGATGGAGTACTGTAAATGGATCCCTTGTCCCTTCTCTTGTTTTTGAGCCCAATATTTATTTCCAGATTACTCTTTTTCTTCTCATTCATGTAACAATGTCGTATTGTAACACCCCGCATTCTGGGTGTAGACACCTAATTTCGTCCCTCCCCGATGTCGTTTTTATCCATTTTAATTTTTATTCTACCGTGTACCCTCACCCATGTTATTATACCCTCACAAAATACAAAAAAAAAAATATATATATATATATATATATAACAAAATCCCTAACAAAACCTATCTTAACCAATTCTATCCTATCCTAACAACCTTCCCAATCAAAATAAACCACCTCCCTACCCCTACCTAACCCTACCCCACGTCCCCCCCCCCCCCCCTCTTTTTTTTTCTTGTCCAAAAAGAAAGGACCAGGAAGGGAAATCAACACATATATACAGAGAATTTACACGGGGGAACAAAATGGAATTGGCGACCCTTTTTTTTTCATTTTTTTAGAGAGGACCATTCCATTTTTCTCCTTCTTCTTTTTGGATCATAGCACACACTCACTTCATCATCAACACACCAAGAACACGCAACAACAATTCTCAATGCACACACAACAATACTGGTACACACAGGCAGAGTGAGACAAGAGAGAGGTAGAGGAAAAGATACACAAATAGTAAGAGAAATTGAGAAGGGGAGATCGAGAGAGACTTGAGCGTGAGAGAGAAGACAAAGAGAGCTGTGATTGAGAAAGAGAAAAGGGAGATCGACGACCAAACCTCCCTCCTACAGTTGCCGTTTGCACTGTTCGTGCGGCCGGAGGTTGACCGGAAAACTACCAAAAATGACTCAATCTTGAAATCCGGTCAAACTCGCCGGAATACCCTAGTCCGATGACTGTCAGTGAAGGAACCACCATTCCCTCCCCCTTTCCATCCAATTTAAAATGAAAATTAGTCATTAGTATTGATCTCATTGTCCATCTAGTGTCAGATTGCTGTTCATCGTCGGTTGTTTTTGATTTGGGTCTATTCTGCTCTTGGGTTTCGAGATTGGTTTCAACTTCGGGGTTTTATTATTACTATTCAAAGTTGTTGATTTGGTAGTTTATAATTGAGTTTGTGTTCCCTGGTTCAAATTTGTTCGGACTGGGATTAGCGATATCGAATTGGATCTTTCTCATTGTTGAAGTTCGGTTCGAGGTTCTTTAGCGCGCGGATTCTGTCGACTGATATTGAGTTTGCGGGGTTCATTGACTCTCATTTTGGGTTTTGGGTTTGATTTTCATTCTTATTAACCTGTCTATTGAGATCAGTATGGAATCGAAATCGGAGTTTGTTGCTGTTGAGGTTCTCCGGTCGAGTATTTTGATCTTCGGTTTTCTTTATTATCGACAAGGATCGGTTTCATCGAGGTCCATTTCTTCTACCGATCTTTATTTTATTTTGACTCTTTATTGATGTTGTGGGTGTGAATGATTTATTTGTTGTGTGTTTGGTTTGAATCTTCGTTATTTGTGTTGTGTTTGATATTGGTTTCGGATTATGAGATGTGATTGGAAAATCGAAGCACACACTAATCATGTTGTTAAAAATGAACTTGGGGGTGAGAATTAAAATTTGATATAATTGGATATTTGGATTAGTTGATTTCATTGTGTGTTTAACTTGAAACGAGCGCTAATTGAACTTGGTAGCATCGTGATACGCCGATTGGTTTAGGCAAAGGTAGGTTGGGTAGGCAAATCTAGAGATTGTGGGTTGATTGAGTGCTTGAAATTTGATTTAATGGTTTGATTTTAGCACTTTTGAATCAATTGTATAATTTGGCCGGGGAATGCCCCGAGATCACTTGTATTTATTCAACGGGGAATGCCCGGACGTATTATGTTTGGCGAAAAATGATCATGATGAAGGCCTGAGGCATCAGGTAGAGCATCAGTTTAGGATTAGCGTAGGTTTACCTTCAGTCTCTTTTTATTTCGGGTTGTAATAATTGGACTGGACTTTACATTTCGGATTATTTGTTTTGTTTGATTATTTTGCGTGCTTTTGTGCGGTTTGTACATTTCGTCATGACAAAGTAGTTGATACACTCTACCAAGCGACCGTAGTTGAACCACGGGATCGAGGGGTGCCTAACACCTTTCCCTCGGTCAACAGAATTCCTTAGCCGGAGTCTCTGTTCACAAACTAGTTTAAGAGTCAAATGGTTTCGAAAAGGATTTTCCAAAGGTGACTTGGCACACCGGATTATGCCAAGTGGCGACTCTGAATAAAAAATGTAAATAATCCTTTTCCGAAATAAATTTTCATTTCTTGTCACTTAAATAATAAAATCCTTTTGGTAAACTAAATCTCTTTTTGGAGTGCGTAAGAAGGGGGCGTGACACCGGGCTAGAACAAAAACCGTCATTTCTATGCATAGATGATCCAAAAGCAATAAATCCTATGCAAATTTGGAATGTTAATCAATTATGTAGTGCGGAACCTATTTGAGCATAAATTGAGATTATAGAGGCCCCCTAACTCAAGGAAGAGTTGAAAACTTTCCTATCGTTCGAGTTTGAGTAATTATCGAAATTTGGGTCATCTTCAATCGACCATAACTCTTTGTATATAATGAATTAGAGGGACTACTATATATCAAATGAAATCTCTTCGAATTATTTTTCCAACGATATCAATTTTGCCAAAATCCGATACCCAAGCGAAAATTTATGGCCATTTTCGTGACTGAGACAGTTGCATCACGTGATTAAGGGTAAAAGTGGTATTTTCCACCCCTTATTCAGCCATAACATGGGATTAAATCCTCCAAACACCAAAATAACATTATTTTCTCTCAAAATCACCAAGAACACTCCTTAGGATTTCAACCCAAAAATTAACATATCTCAGGATTTAACCGTAGCTTTTCCTTAATTCTTCAAGAATCGAAATCCCCATTGTGAGGGCTACAAGAAGCACCCATCAATTGTTCGAATAGCATCCTTAAAGCACGAGTTCATTCAAGAGTCATAAATTAAGGTACGTGGAGTTTTCCTAAAATCTCATGGGCATAGAAATCATGGTTTTTAAGAAAAGTGTTTCTGATTTATGAATACATTCATATTTTAGAAACCTTAATAATATTGTTTTGGTCTTTAGGCCTTCCCCAAATTAATTTGGAATTATATATATATGTAAGCATGTGTTTTAAGGTTGATGTATGAATTGAGAGCATGACTCGTGAAAAATCCCTCTCTTGTTATGATTTTACCTTTACTTATGATATGCTATGAATTGTTTTGAATTCATCTTGAAAAGCATGATATGAAATGTCTTGATTAATGTTATATATGGATTATGATTTTGATTTCAAAAGAGAGGGTTGTTTATGTTGATGAATGTTTAACATAATCATATAATGGAAAGAGTTGCATGGCTTGTCAAAGATTGCATGACCACCATATGTTTATTGAAAGAATGAGAATTTTTGCATAGTTTTGACTTATGCTTTCGGAATATGAAATCTCTTATACTATTGCATGTTTGGGTGGTCTGAATTGAGTTTTTGATAAAAGAATCATGCATGATGGATTATGGCTCAGAAATAAGACTTGCAAGTCTCGGTATGTCGACACCAACTTAGATAATGCCATCTTAATTCAGAACATAATAGAATGCATGTTTGAAATCTGATTTTCAGATTTTGAAACTACAATGATGCATGTTCAGAAAATGATAAAATTGGGCTTAAAGACGTTAGGTGTTTTCCCGAAGAAGGCATGAGTTCAGACAACTCATTATCCAAAACCGTGATTTGCCAATTCGGGTATATTATTGTACGCTGGCGACGGTCCTGTGGAGTAGTAGATTCAGAGACTCCAACCCTTGCGGCAAACTTGGGTTGGGGACTTTCCTGCCGAGTCAATGACGGATTTCATATAACCCGTGAAATATCAGACTTTTAGGGGAGTGTCACCTAACTCAGAAATAATACAAAGATCAGAAAACTGCATTGACAAAAAGGTTTATGATTATAAAAAATATACATATGTTTTGAAATTATATCTTTCATGATGTTTATGACTAGCTCTCAACTATTTTATTTTATATACAAGCTTTATTTTGGATTTCTTCGTGTATCAGTTGTCACACTCCTTTTTTAACTCCAAAAATTGTGATTTTAAGTTCGAAAGGGTTTTTATTATTAAAGGTGACAAAATGAAGAATTGTTTCGAAAAAAGATTAGTTTTACAATTAACTCAGAGTCGCCATTTGGCATAATCCGGTGTGCCAAGTAACCTTTGAAAAATCCTTTTCAAAAATGATTTGACTCTTTAGATTGATTTGCAAACAGAGATTCCAGTTAAGGAATTCTATTGATCGAGGGAAGGTGTTAGGCACCCCTCGATCCCGTGGTTCGACCACAGTCGCTTGATAGAGCGTATCGGCTAATTTTGACACTAAGAATATATAATCACATAAACAAACAACAACCAAACAAACAACTACAAATCCCAAAAATATAATGTTCAGTCCAAATTATATAGTCTCAAAAATAGAAAAAATACGGAAATGTAAATCCTATTCTAAAATAATTCTAGACTAATGCTCTACCCGATGCCTTGGGCTTTCATCACGAACATCTTTCGAGTACAAGATACATCGGGGCATTCCCCGGAGAATAAGTACATGAAACCTCGGGGCATTCCCCTGTAAAATGAATACATTTTTCAATTTTATGCATTAAAACTAGAAAGAACCATTTAACGAACATTCACACATTCAACAAATCACCATTTTCCAATTTCTACAATTTGCCGACCCAAACTCAATATTTGCCTACCCACTTAACTATCTAAATCATGATACTATCAATTTTAACAATATCCAACAATGAATCAAAGTTAATCTAAATTCACTTTTATCAATGTTTTAATCCCCCTAAATCTCACATGATTAAACCAATTCACTATCAAATCACTTTTCAAAATTCGAAATCAACATCGAACACATACCCCAATGAAGATTCAGTCAATTAAGCATACCGATCATTCGTACCCACAACAATAATTAACATTTGCTCGAAATATTCAAAACCACACCACAAAATCACGATATCAACCAACTTCGATATAATAAAAAAAAAGTAGAGTTAAGAGATGGACCTTTTGAAAATTGATTTCGTTGGTAATAAGATTTAAGAATACCCGGATTTGGGATCCCGAATAGGACCTCAACAGCGACAAACTCCAAACTCGATATCGAAAAGCTCAAAAATCGAAACTGAATTCAATAAATGGGTCAAGACGATCAGAAACCTAAATTCCCAAACCAATAAAGGATACCGATGGCGCCTAAATAAAGATAGCAGCAGCATAAAATAGACCCGTATACAAAACTATCGCGAAAAACTGCTCCGAAAAAAGACCATTTTCAGCGAAGAACTCCTCTCACCAGCCCCTTTATTCCGATCGATTTCAGCTCATCATCGCCTTATCCCTCACTCTCTCCGATCTCATGATCTCTCTCTCGCTGATTTCTTTGATTCTCTCTCATTCTCTGATTCTTTCCGATGTGTATATTCAGTTTCAATGGGGTGTATTTGGAGTCAAAAAAGGAAAAGAATTCCCCAGCCCCCCTCAAAATTGCGTCTGTGCTTGTGTATTTCGTCTATGGAGTATGTGTGTCATGAATTTGAGAGTGACCGTGAGTTTCTCCGAGTTGAAAAATGAGTGAAGTGTGTATTTTAGTGAATATACATTAGTAAGGATGATGACCAAAAAATGGGTCGGTCCCTGATGATGTCCAGGAGAAGAAAAACAAATGGAATCCATTTTTGTCTTTATCAATTGGAAGGGAAAATGGAAAATTCCAGTGGGCCCCATGGTTGTTGGAATAATTAGGGAATATTAGGGATAATTAGGGAATATTAGTGATGAATTGGAACCCCTTTCTAGTGGTATTGTGTTTTTGGTTTAAAAAACGTAGGGAGGGGCTGCCTAGGGGTGATGTAGGGTAGGGGTAGTGGGGTAGGTGGTTAGGATAAATTTTGTTAGGATAAGGTTAAGGATTTAATTTGTTAGGGCTTTATTGAATTTATGTTATTTTTGTGGGTATAATCACATGGATGAGAGTGTGTGATAAGGTAAGCTAAAAATGGATAAAAATGGGTTTTGGGAGGGACAAAATTAGGTGTCTACACCAGTATATCTTATCGACCCTTCTCCCTTCCAGCTTCTGAGGCTTAATCTAGGGGTCCCGATAAGTAGTAGATTTTTCTCTAGGCAGAAATGCAGAGTCCCGTGGTGAGTCTTCTATGTTTTAGAAGGCCTTGTTACTTCAGTCATTATCATTAGTATGTTTTGGTCTACTGGGGAACTTGTCCCAGTTTTCAGACAGTAGTGATTTTACATGTAGTAGATATTTCACAGACTGAGTCAGATATCGTTCGGATGTTTTTTTGAATTGCAGTTTCCATTATGATTTGAATTCAGATTTAATAACCATGTTTCTATTTCAATATATATTTCTGCATTATTTTTTTATGAACAGTGTATGTGATTACAAATTAGAAGGGTGTCCATGTGATTACAAGTTAGAAGGGTGTCCGGGCCTTCATGGTTCGGGATGCTCGTCATGGCTAGGGCCCCAGTTTGGATCGTGACAAACTTGGTATCAGAGCATGGTTCATGGGCTCAGGGTGTCTGCGAAATCACGTCAGGTAGAGTCTTGTTTATGGGTGTGTAGCGCGTCACACTTATAGGCAGGAGGCTACTAGGTGTTTAGGAATGTCTCTCTTTCTTCATGTTCTAGTTCATGCTATGGAGTCAGAATATTCCTCTTACATACTCTAATTCATGCTATAGTGTCGCCCATACAAAAGTAAAGTCATCCAAATTCTTTCCTTACTTTGATATGCTTAGATATGTTTCATTATTGGGATGATTCAAGTGTAGAATTTTAGAGTCTAAACGGTATGGTCATTTCTGATTAAGCCATATAAGAGTTTAAAGTTTGTACAAGGACTTGAGAAGAGTCCATTAGTGCTCCAAGGCATATTGATTCTAGTGTGAACTATGATTCTGATGAAATAAATGTATTCAATCGCTTTTAAAATTAATGTTTTAGATGTCATGTTTCAGGGGGGATGATGTGTAGCAGAATGTTGGAACTGTTTTTCCACCTGAGTAGTAGTATAAGTTAACGTAATGCTGTCATGACCTATTGGCAGTGATATTGGACCAAGAAGTTGGTGACGTAAAGTCGCAAGGTTAGAAATCAGAGTGAGGGTGACTTTTGTGTAGATAAATATGTTTAGTTGAATAACTGATGTTTGAGAATGATTTACTATTTTATAGTGATAGACTAATGTGGTAACTAGTAGCATGTGTGGATTGTATGATAGTCTGTGAGGAAAGTGTTTGACTCAGATTTTTTTATTTTTACAGAGTAAGATGTGTATTCTTAGATCATTGAATATTATGTGTCAAGTTCTATCTCTTGTAATCTTGATATCATTGTGTTGTTGAAATTGAAAGTCTAGTGAAGTCGTGTGGGGCTCTTTCGATTCACTAGCATACTGCCTTGTCATTCATCTCATTTTCTTGTTAAGAAAAATCAAAGTCTAGTGAAGTCGTGTGGAGCCTATTTTGATTTACTAGCAACTTGTTATTCATCTTGTTGTTCTTGTGTTGGTTGGGACTGGGGTTTTAGTGGCATAATGGCAAGAAAAGTGGTAAAGGCGATTTATTGAATATATGTATGGCCAAATCTTTTCGCATGATATTGAGTTGGTAATGAAGTGATACGTCCCTGTGTGTTAGTTTAGTAGAAGGTAAGGTAGAGAAGGAGTTATTAGTTAAGGTGAATTGTTGTTTACTTGAAGTATGAAAAGAGTTATTGACGGTGTTTATTGTGCAAGAAAATTTTAGGTTATTGATGAAGGTACTTGGTGGATGAGTGTTGTTAATTTAGATGCCCCTGAGGTTGCAAGAGGGAGTTTAGTTGGGACTTATAGAGCTATGAACTAAGTTTAGCTGTATAAAAGGGTAGATAGTAATGATGTGTAGAAGGAGGATGTCTTAATAGATTTTAAATAAGATAGATCATATGATTGTGATTGGTCCTTATTGTTATGAAGTTTTAGCGGATTAATGTTTTCAGATGTTTGGCATGTAAGGAAATTATGTGAAGTTGTGGTTCATCATAGCTAGAACTAGACACTGAGTTGGAATAGTATATGGTGATCAAAGTGGATGTAATGATTGATGTGGTGGGTGTTAGTTGTGTGAAAGTGATCTAGTAGGCTTGAACAGTGTACATAAGAGCTTAAGCTTATTTGATTCGTAATCAAGTCTGATGTTGTATGATGTAGAAGTACGCCCAAGGTGATATAGGGCTGCATTATTTCCAAGGATCATTGCATGTTATGATGTTAGTAGTACCGTTGAGTTGCTAGGTTGAGAAAGACTAGTTAGATACTATGTGATGTTCTTGATAGCTAAGTTATGGAGTTATGATTAATGATGTTGAGCCTTTTTGTATAATCTTGATTATCATGGTTTAGAAATATAAGTTTGCAGGCATGATGCTGGTAGACTATGACAGAAGTGGTATGGTCCATTAAAGGTTTGGAGATATCCATGTTTAGTGTTAAAAGAATCTAAGTTGGTGAATGTTTAAGCTGTTATATAATGACTTTTGGGGCTATAAAAACCTAAGGGTTGAATCTTAGAAGTAGGTATTAGCATTTGTTGTTATACATGAAGATACCGTCTTACAGGGTAATTTTAGTTTTATGTGTATTGTTATATCCCTGACTCTAGAGTAAAGTGATTTCAGTTTATACCAGAGTGTATATAGTGGTTCACATACTTTGAGTAATGGCTTAAATCTAAGGGTGATACGGGAATTCCTAGCTCGAGACCTTTCACACGAAGCCAAGCATGTGAGTTGCAATGACTCCAAGCCTTATTCATATTCTTGGCCATGTGTGAGGCCCTTGTGAGCCCATCTAAGGGCCTATATTTAATAAAATGTAAAGAGGCCCACAAGACACCCCAAACCCACCCACTTAAATGCCAAGGGTAATTTGGTCTTTGTCCCTCCTTTCTAAGTGACTATATAAGCCATGTAATAGGGCTAGTCTTGCTTTAGTTCATTCCTATTATTCAAGAAACAAAGACTTGTAAATTTTTGACTTCTCTTTCTCATCATTTGGAGAGGTAAAAACCAAATTCTCACTAGTAGAGTGATACTAGTGTTGTATCTTGGCTAGAAACTAGGTTCTTGAGGTTCTTTGAGTTCCTCTTGATCCAAGTAAGAACTTGGTATTGATATTTATTAGTCTTAGGGTCCTTTCTCTTGTTAGGGTTCTTAGATTAATGAATATTATGTGTTAAGTTTCTATCTCTTTCTTTGTAAATCTTGTTAACATTGTGTTGTTGAATATAAAAGTCTAGTGAAGCCGTGTGGGGCTCTTTCGATTCACTAGCAATATTGTCTTTGTTGTTCTTGTTGTTAAACTCACTTTTGTAGTTCAAACAAGTGTTGCAAGCCTAGTGAAGCCGTGTGTGGCCATTTTCGATTCACTAGCACTTTGTTGTTCATCTTGTTGTTCTTGTGTTGGTTGGAACCTCTTGATATACACTTAGCATTGTATCATTTAGTGTCAAAGCTCAAGGCTAGGTTTTGTTCTTACAAAAACAATCTTGGAAAGCTCTTACCAAAAAGTGTGTTCTTGAACATTTTAGTAAAAAAAAATTGGTTGTAGATCTACAAATGTTTTACTTGTTTAGTTGTTTCTTGTGTTGGTTTCTTTCTCATCAACACAAAGGGTGTCTAAATCTAAAGTTGAGCTTAATGAAAAAGAGAATTGTGTTGTGAAAAAAAAAAACTTGAAGGTGACCATTGTGGTGTATTGTTGTTGTGTTGTTGAAGGTGTTGATGTTGTGTTCATCCTAAACTTCTCCTCATCTTATGTCTTAACTTCTATAAAGATAAATAGATCCAAAAAGGTTGTAAGACAATTGAAAATTGTTTGTGAGAAGACTTGCCAACATCACCTTTTCAAGACTTGACAACCACTTTACCTTAAAACAAGGAACCTTGTCTTGTGGGACTAGTGAGGTCAAACATCACCTTTTGAGTTTGAAAAAAAAAAAAGAAAAAAAAAGGGGGGGTTTGAAAAATGTTACAACACTTTATGTTTTCCATCCCAATAACAAGTCATCCATTACAAAAGATCTAAGGGGACTAAGACTTCAAGTTGATGAACTATTTATGTGGACCCGCGACCATTGACATGTTGCCACGTCACCCTAGTTACTGTTCACATGATAATTAAGCTCAAATTTGGATGTTCTAGTTTCTAATTATTGATTCCTAGTTTCCTCTAATTGACTTGAGGCTAATTAACAAACTAGTACATTCTTACTAGCTTGTCAATTAGTCACTTGAAGCCTTGTGTTCGTGTCAACGTTTGTTTGTGTGCTTTTGTCATTTGAATACGTTGTAACTCTTGGCTCTAGTCTGACGAGAATTCTTTGTGTTTCAAACAAGAATCCATTCTGGTCAAGAGCATACTCATACCTTATGGATTCACGGGTTCCTAGCCAATCTACAACTCTTGTGGAACTTGAGTGTGAGTGAACCAAGAGAGTGTGAGTGAGGAGAGGGATTTTAAACTAACTTATTTGTTGCTTGTGTAGTTGATACCTTGATAATGGAGGGAACCACGTCTCAAACCATGGATTCTAATGAAATGGAGAATATGAGGGTCACTCTTGAGGCTATGACCCGAGCTCTTGAAAGGTTGAATACGGAAGTGGGAGCCATAAGGGGAGAAGTGACAACTATTAATGGGAGGTTAGAACAAGTGGAGAGTCAAAGGAACTCTAGTCCTTTTAATCCTCGACATGTTTTGTCAAGTGGACATGATAGAAATTCCTCCGCCACCATTACTCCCGAAACATGGCCCCAATTGCCAAATCCTTCACTAGCTCCACTAAATGCCGCAAGCCAAACCACTTATAACCCTCTAAACCGAGACTCCAATAGACCAACCCATTCCCAAATGTCTCAAGTTCTGCAAGAGGTACTCGGATGTCAAATGCCTCCACAAAATCCAAACCCCCCTTCCAAGCTCCACTAAACCAAAGACCACCACCTCCACAAAATCCAATTCCTCCGAATTAAGTTCCAAATGTCCAAAATCATCCCGTCCATCTTGAGGAATATGGTAGAGAGGATTATGAAGAGTATGGAGCCTTTGACGATGCCTATATGAGGGAGGAAGAGATGAGAGGAGGTCGTGTAGATCCAAGGAGATATCGAGGGTATAGAGAAAGGGGAAACCGACACCTAGAGAGAGACGTAGGCATCAATACCATCAAATTTAGCCTACCTATCTTTAAGGGTGAAAGTAACCCCGAGATGTATCTTGCTTGGGAGCCGTCGTGTGATAAAGTGTTTCAAGTGAATGATATCTCGGAGGAGAAGAAGAGTTATTATGCCATAGCTCATTTTGAAGGTTATGCTAACACTTGGTGGGAATACGTCAAGTGGTTCGGCAATGAGTTGGTAGAGGGACAACCACCACCATGGTTTCGGTTGAGGTACCTAATGAGGCAACGGTATCTTCCCGAAAGTTATCTTCATGAGTTACTTCCTAGATTGTACAATTTGCGACAAGGGAATTGAAGTGTTATGGAATACTATGATGAGTTTCAACAACTCATGTTGAAGCTTGATCATCGGGGAGAACAAATTGGCTATGACATCATTCGGTTCAAGTGTGGGTTGAACAAAGAGATCTCCACTCATTTGATGCTTCACAAGTTTGATACCGTTGAAGGGATTTTCCAAGCAGCTCTTGAGATTGAAAGGGAGCTTAAAGAGAGGTTGTCGTTCAAGGCAAAGGGCCCATCAACCTCGGGTTGGCCGAGGAGCAAAGATATGGTTCAACCATCTTTGGGTTGGCCCAAAAACAAGGACCAAACCGCCACTACAAGGCTGTCCGAGCCTAAAATAGTCCATGAATTTCCTCCCTGGCAAGAAGCTCACAAGTATCCTAATCGTAAAGGGTTTTAATGTTTCAAGTGCCAAGGTTGGGGACATAAAGCCAATGAATGTCCAAACCGGTGCAATGTGATCCTAAGGGAAGGGAGATTGTATTACCTTGGTAAAGAAATGGGTCTTGAAAGAGAAGAGAATGAGGTCGAGCCTCAAGATAGAGAGAAACCCAAAAATGAGCCACATGATGATGATGATGATTGTGAGGATGCTTATCCACAAGAAGGGGAGTGCGTGGTTCCAAACTTTGTAGTGAGGCGTGCCATGATTAGTAAGGCGATAAATGACCCTAGCCAACGGGAGAATTTATTCCATACTAAATGTATTGTGAAGGAAAGTGTGTGTACTATGGTTATAGATAGTGGAAGTTGTGTGAATGTGGTTAGTGTTGTAATGGTGAACTTCTTGAAATTGCTAACTACACCTCACACTAGTCCTTACAAGTTGCAATGGTTGAATGAATGCGGCGACTTAAAGGTCACAAGGTAATGTGTGATACATTTTAAGGTAGCAACTACCATGACGAGGTGCTTTATGATGTGATACCAATGCGAGCTTGTCACTTGTTGTTAGGAAGGCCTTGGAAATACGATAGGTCGACCAAACATGATGGAAGGTCCAATCGGTATACAATTGAGAAGGATAGCCGAAAGGTCGCTCTTCTTCCATTATTGCCTTCCCAAGTGAATGAATTATACCAAAAGATGCGAGAATTGAGGGAAAAGGGAAAGAAGGCTGAGAGTGAGGGAAAAAGAGGGGAACCTGAGAGAAAAGGAGTAGGGGAAACCAAGGGGCTCCTAATTTCTAAGGGGCAAAAAAGTGTGGTGGTGATGGCTAGGAGGAAAGAATTATTTGTGGATCATGACGAGGACACTCTGATGCTCCTCTTGGCTCATTGTTTTAACACTAATGCCACTAACATGTCCATTTCTCCTCCTATTTCTCATGTTTTGCAGGATTACGAGGATGCCCTCCCAAAGAAACTACCGCAAGGACTGACCCCACTTAGGGGAATTGAGCACCAAATAGATTTTGTGCCGAGTTCACAATTGCCCAATAAACCGGCTTATAGGAGCAACCCAATGGATACCAAGGAATTGCAACGCCAAGTTTAGGAACTCCTCAACAAAGGATATATCAAGGAGAGTATGAGCCCTTGTGCAGTTCCAGTGCTAATAGTTCCCAAGAAAGATGGGACTTGGCGTATGTGCATTGATTGCCGAGCCATCAACAAGATAACGATAAAATATCATCACCCTATTCCTAGGTTAGATGATATGCTTGAAGAATTGAGTGGTTCGTGTTTATTTTCTAAACTTGATTTGAGGAGTGGCTATTACCAAATTCGTATGCAACCGGATGATGAATGGAAAACCGCCTTCAAGACCAAATTCGGTCTCTATGAATGGATGGTTATGCCATTCAGCCTAACAAACGCTCCAAGTACTTTCATGAGGCTAATGAATCATGTGATGAAGCCATTTATCGAAAAGTTTGTTGTTGTTTATTTTGATGATGTACTGGTGTATAGTAAGTCCTTAAATGAGCATTTAAAGCATTTATAATGTGTGTTTGTGGTGAGCTCAAGAGGGGTCGAAGTGGATGAATCTAAGATTGATGCCATTAAAAATTGGCCAACTCCCAAAACTGTAGGTGAAGTGAGAAGCTTCCATGGGTTGTCTAGTTTTTATAGATGTTTTGTCAAAGGATTTAGCACCATTGCCGCCCCCTTGACCGAAGTGATTAAAAAGGATCGGCCTTTCAAGTGGGGAGATGAACAAGCTAAGGCCTTTGAGGACTTGAAAGCTATGCTCATCTCGGCCCCTTTGCTACAATTGTCAAATTTTGACAAGACTTTTGAGGTCGAATATGATGCAAGCAAAGTCGGCATAGGCACAGTTTTAATGCAAGAATTGAAACCTATTGCCTACTTTAGCGAAAAGCTCAAATGAGAAACTCTAAACTACTCTACGTACGATTTAGAGTTGTATGCCTTGATTAGAGCCTTGGCCACTTGGCAACATTATTTGTGGCATAAAGAATTCGTGATCCAAACGGATCATGAATCCTTGAAGCATCTACGGGCACAAGACAAGCTTAACCAGCGGCATGCCAAATGGATTGAATTTCTTGAAACTTTCCCTTATGTTATTCAATACAAGAAGGGTAAAGACAATGTGGTTGCCGATGCTTTGTCCCAAAAATATGTGCTTGTGTCTACTTTGTCGTCTAAGTTGATGGGGTTTGAAATCCTCAAGTCTTTATATCCCGAGGACCCTCACTTTGCTCTTATCTATAGGGAAAGTGAAGAGTTAGAAAGGGATAGGTGGGTTATGGATAGGGGTTCCCATCCCTATACCAAATTTGATGGATACTTGTTTAAAGGTAGACGATTGTGTGTTCCCTCAAGTTCGTGGAGAGAATTATTTGTGAGAAAAGCACACAATGGCGGTCTAATGGGCCATTTTGGGGTCGAGAAGACCCTTAAAATTTCGGAAGAACAATTTTATTGGCCTAGAATGCACAAGGATGTGGCCCGGATTTGCGGCCAATGTGTTAAGTGCAAAGGAGACAAATCACGGCTCCAACCCCACGAGTTGTACACCCCATTGTCCACACCTTTGTGTCCTTGGCTTGACATATCAATGGACTTCGTATTGGGATTTCCGAGGACTAGAAGGGGGCGGGATAGTATTTTTGTCATGGTGGATCGGTTTTCCAAGATGGCTCACTTTATTCCTTGTTCTAAATGTGATGATGCGCCTATCGTAGCCTCTTTGTTTGTTGATAATGTTGTAAAACTTCATGGTGTTCCGAGGACCATAGTGAGTGATAGGGATTCTAAATTCCTAAGCCACTTTTGGAAGTCCATGTGGGGTAGACTCGGTACTAAGTTGTTGTTTTTGACTTCATACCACCCATAAACCCATGGCCAAACGGAAGTAGTAAATAGGACCTTAGGGTCTATGCTACGATCCATGGTTAAAGGAAAAATGACTTCTTGGGAGGAGCACTTATTGTTGATTGAGTTTGCTTATAATCGTGTTATACACTCGAGCACGGGGATGACACCCTTTGAGTGTGTATACGGCATCAACCCCTTCACTCCTTTGGATTTAACCCCTTTGCCAAGTGATCTTGTGATAAGCTTAGATGGAAGCAAACGGGCCGAGGCCATGAGAAAGCTACATGTGAAAGTGAGGTTGTGGTTGGAGAAGAAAAACCAAGAAGTTGCGAGGCGAGCCAACAAAGGAAGAAGAAAGCTCATTCTTGAATCGGGAGATTGGGTGTGGGTGCACCTAAGGAAGGATAGATTCCCGTCTCAAAGGAATGCTAAGTTGATGCCACGGGGTAATGGCCCGTTCTAAGTATTAGAAAGGATCAACGACAATGCCTACAAGATTAATCTACCGCCGGAATATCAAGTGCACAACACTTTCAAAGTGTGTCATCTCTCTCGGGGGAAATGGTGGAGGATGGCAATGATCCAAATTTGAGGACAAATTCCCTTTAAGATGGAGAGGATGATACGGGAATTCCCAGCTCGAGACCTTTCACATGAAGCCAAGCAAGTGAGTTGCAACGACTCCAAGCCTTGTTCACATTCTTGGCCATGTGTGAGGCCCTTGTGAGCCCATCTAAGGGCCTATATTTAATAAAATGTAAAGAGGCCCACTAAGACACCCCAAACCCACCCACTTAAATGCCAAGGGTAATTTGGTCTTTGTCCCTCCTTTCTAAGTGACTATATAAGCCATGTAATAGGGCTAGTATTGCTTTAGTTCATTCCTATTATTCAAGAAACAAAGACTTATAAATTTTTGACTTCTCTTTCTCATTATTTGGAGAGGCCAAAACCAAATTCTCACTAGTAGAGTGATACTAGTGTTGTATCTTGGCTAGAAACTAGGTTCTTGAGGTTCTTTGAGTTCCTCTTGGTCCAAGTAAGAACTTGGTATTGATATTTATTAGTCTTAGGGTCCTTTCTCTTGTTAGGTTTCTTAGATTAATGATTATTGTGTGTTAAGTTTCTATCTCTTTCTTTATAAATCTTATTAACATTGTGTTGTTGAATATAAAAGTCTAGTGAAGCCGTGTGGGGCTCTTTTGATTCACTAGCAATATTGTCTTTGTTGTTCTTGTTGTTAAACTCACTTTTGTAGTTCAAACAAGTGTTGCAAGCCTAGTGAAGCCGTGTGTGGCCATTTTCGATTCACTAGCAATTTGTTGTTCATCTTGTTGTTCTTGTGTTGGTTGGAATCTCTTGATTAGTTGGAATCTCTTGATACACACTTAGCATTGTATCAAAGGGGGAGATGATAGAACGAGTAACCAAGTCAAGTTTTCAGATGCTAATAGATGTACCAGTAAGTTGTGGAATTGGCCATGAGAAAGGACGATGCTCAATCTATTCTTATTTCAGCAGTTTCTTCAGTTATTCTGATACATACTCATGCTTTATGTTTCAGCTTCATGATCATAGTCCGTGTTCATGCATATGATAAGGAATCATGTACTCTCCTAGTTCTTAGTATGATGAGTTCCCAGTTTGTTCAGAGTCAGAATCACTTTCGTAAGTTATGAATTCCAAAAACATTCAGATCATGCAGTTCATGACTCTTGTGCTCATGTGATACTCTTAACAATCAATGAAAATTCAGATTTATATTAGGTACGTCCTCAGATTAGATCTCTTTAATGAGTCCATTTCGTGAGTACTCTATTACTTTAATGAGTCTATATCGTGAGTGTTCTATTCCTCACGCCTCCGATAGTGATGATGAACAGTTATGTAGATGGGAAAGAGTAAATATTTCTTATTGATGAAAGATGGTTGTGTGCTTATTTGAGTTAAGTCAGTAATTGTGGAGTAAGATTGAGGTTAAGTCTTTCATACATGTCAAGGTTAGTTGAAGTTTTATGTGTTATATTTGGGAAAAATTATTGTGTGCTTATTTTATGTAAGTCTATAAGTTGAAAGAATTTTGAGGTGAAGTTTTATGTATGGCTTGGTTAGTTGAGGATATTTTATGTGTATCATCTGAATAATATAGGGAAGTTGTTATGGATAGAAGTATTAGAGGATATGAGAAAGATGCTTTATGAGTGTTTGTTTAGAAGTGCATATGTGGGTATGAAAATAGGCTTGAATGTCATGTTTGTATACATATGGATAGATTCTTTGAGTGTTTGTGAATGTCTAATATGAAGTTGAAGGTGATTGTTGGAGTGGCAATAAGAATTATACAGGAGATGAGGAATTGTGAAATGCAGGGTGTACTGAATTCATAATTCAGACTAGTACTACAGTATTATGTGGTGGGTCTTGTGATTTTTAGCTAGGCTTGAAGATGGTGAGGGGATTTAGTTCAGTTTAGACATTAGTAGATGGAAATATCAATGGCCATGTAAGAAAAATAAGTGGAATCAATGAGCATGGTGTTTAAGAGGAAAGTATAGTTGAGAGAGTATTTTAGAAGTGTGGCTAACCTTGAAAGTAAGAAGTTGCATTGCCTAAGGTTTGGTAATTCTATTCTAGTTTATGAGTTACATGTCTATATTCTGTGCTATAGAGTAGTGTCAATGTTATGATTCTGTAGTTGGATGTCTGGTGTAAATTGTGCCCAAGATCCTTTGCTCCCTAATGCTACTAGAACTCCTTTAGAAAGAGTGTTGAAGAGATACTCCAATTAAGTATAAGTGTCCAGCATAATTCCGTCTGTATATCCAACAATTCAGTTTTACAGTCAGACAGACAAGTTACTGTGGTTTTCCACCTTTTCACCCAGTCCTACTATCCAAAGTTCAATACGTATAACCATCCCAAAAGATAATCTATTATATCCGTGTAAGTTACGAACTCAGTTCAGTCCAAGAATCATGTTTCAAATTCAGTTATATAGTCATGACTCAATTTATAAGAGTTCATCACATAATCTCAAAATTTTCTAGCTTTTTTAGCTCAAACAGTGTAATACCTTTGTACGATCTAAATCTTGTTTCCTCATGATTCGTACTTACATAAGTTATCACTTCCAAATTAAATATGTGTGATTTGAGCATAAACACTTCGGGGGAAATCCTAAACTCTCAGCATGAATCAGGTCCTTAAAACAAGTAAGGGCAAGTTAGCGCATAATTCAGTTTCATGATAGAAATTTAAATGTTTCAAATCAGTTACATCCTTTGTTAGAAGACACATCATGTCCATGTTATTCCATACCTTTAATCTTCTACGTTCCTACCCATCATTCAGGGATGAATGATCTCAAGGGGGAGATAATGTAACACTCCGCATTTCAGGCTAGAATGAAAACTGTCGTTTCTATGCGTAGATGATCCAAAAGCCATAAATCCTATAAAAATTTGGCATGTTAATCAATTATGTAGTGTGGGAACCTATTTGAGCATGAATTGAGATCATAGAGGTCCCCTAACTCAAGGACGAGTTGAAAGCTTTCCTATCATTCGAGTTTGAGTGAGCGTCGAAACTTGGGTCAACTTCAATCGACCATAACTCTTTGTATATAACGAATTAGAGGGACTACTATATATCAAATGAAATCTCTTTGAATTATATTTCCAACAATACCTATTTTTCTAAAATCTGATACCCGAACAAAAAGTTATGGCCATTTTCGTGACTGAGATAGTAACATCATCCGATTAGCGTACGACGTATGCTCTGTCGCACGCACCCAGTTTTCAGGTTCTGTTTTCGCATTTTTAAGGGAAAAAGTGGTATATTCCACCCCCTATTCAGCCATAACATGGGATTAAATCCCCCAAACACAAACCAAGAACACTCCTTAGAGTTTCAACCCAAAAATCAATATATCTCAGGATTTAACCGTAGCTTTTCCTTAATTCTTCAAGAATCGAAATCCCCATTGTGTGGGATACAAAAAGCACCCATCAATTGTTCCAATAGCATCCCTAAAGTACGAGTTCATTCAAGAGTTATAAATTAAGGTACACAGGGTTTTTCTAAAATTTCATGGGCATAGAAATCATGGTTTTTAAGAAA
>NW_025885729.1:39906-53693 GCF_002878395.1 Capsicum annuum
TATATATATATATATATATATATATATATATATTTTAAGGTTGATGTTTGAATTGAGAGCATGACTCATGAAAAATCCCTCTCTTGTTATGATTTTACCTTTACTTATGATATGCTATGAATTGTTTTGAATGCATCTTGAAAAGCATGATATGAAATGTCTTGATTAATGTTATATTTGGATTATGATTTTGATTTCAAAAGAGAGGGTTGTTTATGTTGATGAATGTTTAATATAATCATATAATAGAAAGAGTTGCATGGCTTGTCAAAGATTGCATGACCACCACATGTTTATTGAAAGAATGAGAATTTTTGCATAGTTTTGACTTATGCTTTCGGAACATGAAATCTCTTATACTATTTGCATGTTTGGGTGGTCTGAATTGAGTTTTTTATGAAAGAATCATGCATGATGCATTATGGCTCAGAAATACAACTTGCAAGTCTTGGTGTGACGACACCATCTCAGATAATGTCATCTTAATTCAGAACAGAATAGAATGCATGTTTGAAATCAGATTTTCAGATTTTGAAACTACAATGATGCATGTTCAGGAAAGGATAAAATTGGGCTTAAAGAGATGTTAGGTGGTTCCCCGAAGAAGAAATGAGTTCAGACAACTCATTGCGCAAAACCGTGATTTATCGATCTGGATATATTATTGTACGCTGGCGACGACCCTGTGGCATAGTAGATTCAGAGACTCCAACCTTTGCGGTAAAGGTTGGGGCTTCCCCGTCGAGTCTATAGCGGATTTCATATAAACTGTGGAATATCAAACTTGTAGGAGAGTGCCACCTAACTCAGAAGTAATACAAAGATCAGAAAACTACATTGACAGAAAGGTTTATAATTATCAAAAATGTCCATGTGTTTTGAAATTATATCTTTCATGATGTTTATGACTAGCTCTCAACTATTTTAGTTTTATATACCAGCTTTATTTTGGATTTCTTCGCGTACCAATATATCTGTATTGACCCCCCTCCCCCTTCCTTCCAGGTTCTAAGGCTCAATCTAGGGGTCCCGATAAGCAGTAGATTTTTCTCCAGGCAGAAGTGCAGAGTCCCATGGCGAGCCTTCTATTTTTCAGAAGACCTAGTTACTTCAGTCATTATCATTAGTTTGTTTTGGTTTACTGGGGGCCTTGTCCCAGTTTTTAGATAGTTGGGGTTTTGCATGTAGTAGAGATTTCGTAAACTGAGTCAAATATCGTTTGGATGTTTTTTTGAATTGCATCTTTCATTATGATTTTAATTCAAATTTAATGACCATGTTTCCATTTCAGTATATATTTCCACATTTTTTTTTTATGAACAGTGTATGTGATTACAAGTTAGAAGGGCGTCCGGGCATTCATTGTTCGGGATGCTTGTCATGGCAAGGGCCCCGGTTCAGGTCGTGACATGTATTTACACAAAAAATTTTAAAATGGAAGTAATAGCTCAAAATAATCTAAAGGAAGACGAGTGTTTGCACTGATGTGCCCACAGACTTCATTTGGATCAACTAAACAATGTCCATCTATTGGATCATTTATTTCAAAAATATTTTTGAACATAATAACCTCCACATCTTTGAAAAAAAAAAAAAACTAAAAAAGAAACTGAAAACAGAACACCTATTCAGTTATTCTCCACAATTTTTGAGAACAATATAAGGCTCATTTCTTCATGAGAGGCAAAATGTGCAGGCTTCTTCCAACCCGTTAAGCATCTCGATACAATTAAATATTGGACAAAAGAATTGATTAGACAAAGTATGACTGCATTTTTAGACTCAAACTCTTCGATAAGGAAAATAAATGATTTTTGTCAGGTCTTTAACACTAAATTGACACTTGAAGCACCATTTGTTGATGGAGCTGTTTGCTCCCTGGAAGCCATAAGAACAAAATTTACCGTTGCGCTTCTTCCCACGGATTTTTCATTTTATACAGCTCAATTAACTTCTTCTCAAAGATAGAACAAATAGCATCTTCAAGTTTCTTGAATGAAATTCCCATTCACTGCAGTAACTTTGTGCAATAATCCAAAGCTATTTGTCTTGTACCATTTAATTGGTCACAGCTTCTATCTGAACAAAGAGGTCTTATTTGGTCTTTCTTATTTTTGATATCTGATTCCTGGAAGTTGAATTATACAACTCTTCTGCTCTTTGGATTAAGGGAAGTTTGAATTTCGCGTCTTGTAAGCAAGATAGTGAGTTAATAAATGATCTATCGTTTGTTTGACGGACTCCTTCAAGATAGTGAGCTAATAAATGATCTATCGTTTGTTTGACTGACTCCTTTGAGTTTCAATTTTCTAAATTTGTAGGAATTCAACCACATGTTATTCTAAGTCATAGCGATTTACCACAAGCACTTGAAGACGATTTTAATTTCGAGAGTTTCCCGCTCCTCATTTTTTCATAATTATGGTTTTTTATTAGCACATGAGTGAAAACATATTTGATCTAGTCTTCGATCACAATATAATTGTAAAAACTAAAAATTATAAAAAAAAAAAAAAAAAACCCGAAAAAACGACTAAAACCTAAACCGAAAAAACCAATTTTATGTTGGTTTGATTTGATTTATAATTTTAATAAACCGACATAATTGGTTTGTCTTTTTTTTAAACAAAAATCGAACCAACCCGACCTATGTACACCCCTAAGCCTACCTAGTATCTCGATAAAGGAGAAAGTTAGGGCATTCTAATTCATGATATGGTGTCGCCCATACGAAAGAAAAGTTATCCTAAAATTTTCCTTACTCTAGTGTTTCCAGATAATGCTCTCAGATTTACTAGCAGAAATTTCAGAAGTCACATAAAAGACTGGAGAGGAGCTCCCTAGTTTGAAATCGTGTCCTCGTTCTTATGAGGCGTTCAGTTAAGACAAGAGTAAGATGTGTATTCTTGGGTCATTGAATATTGTGTGTCAAGTTTCTATATCATGTAATCTTGATATCATTGTGTTGTTGAAAACAAAAAGTCTAGTGAAGCCGTGTGGGGCTATTTCGATTCACTAGCATAGTTGCTTTGTTATTCATTTCTTTTTCTTGTTCAAAACACAAAAAAATCAAAGTCTAGTGAAGCTGTGTGAGGTATATTTCGATTCACTAGCAACTTGTGGTTCATCTTATTGTTCTTGTGTTTGTTGGAACTGTATTTCCACCTGAGTAGTGTATAAGTTAAGTGTCGGTGTCATGACCTATTGGTAGTGAAATTAGACCAAGAAGTTGGTAGATGAAGTCACGAGTTTAGAAGTCAGAATGAGGGTGACTTTTGTGTAACTAAATATGTATAGTTGAATAACCGTTGATTGAGAATGATTTACCATTTTGTGATGGTGGACTAATGTGGTAGTACCATTTGTGGATTGTATGATAGTCCGTGGAGGAAGTGTTTGACTTAGATTGTTTTTTTTTTCAAATAGGGAAAGAGCCCAAAGTGGATATTTAAGGTGGTTATAGAAACCCCTTATAGGCTGTGAATGAAAATGGCTAGATTAGCCAGTAAGTTGTAAGTATAGACTCATTGTCGAATGTGGAATTTGAAAGTAGTCTAAATGCCCGCTGGGGTAAGTAAGTGTGCTGTGAGAAAGACATATAAGTATATAGAATTGTATGGGGTTATAATATAAGATTAAGGTTGACCATGTCTATTATGTGACTTTACCCCCCTTGACCTTCTTTTCTTTGATAGTTGTAAACCAGTACTACTTGTGAGAAGGCATGTAATAGATTTTTGAGGTATATGGATATAATGTCCTAATTTGATGGGCTAGTATATTATATTGCATTCTTTAGTGGTGGTAGGTGATTAATGCTAGGCTATATGCTTGAATTTAATGTAGAATGTGGATGTAAGAATAGTGGCTTAAGATTAATGATGAATGTTTATGAGAATTGTGTGTAAGGTTGGGTTGTAAATCATGTTTAGCACTAGACATTAAGTTTGGACAGTTGATGGCCATGAATGTGGATGTGATGATTTCTTGATTAATGATACTAGTTATATGGAAGTGATCTAATAGGCTTGAACAGTGTATGCAAGGGCTTAAGTTTATTCAATTCGTAATGAAGTGTGATGTTGTATGTATGATGTAGAAGTATGCCCAAGGCGATATGGAGTTGCGGCATTTTCTAAGACTATTACATGTTGTGTGTGGTTAGTAGTACCGTTGAATTACAAGGTGGAGAAAGACTAGTTAGATTGTATGTGGTGTTCTAAATATCCAAGTTAAGGAGTTTTGATTGATAGTGTTGAGCCTTTTTATATGATCTTGATTCTCATGGTAGAGAGATATAAGTTTGGAGTCGTGATATTGGTAGGCTATGACGGAAGTAGTATGGTTCATCAAAGGCTTGGTGATATCCATGTTAAGTGTTAGAAGCTAAGATTGAGTTCTTGAAGGTTGAGCTCATAGAAATAAGAGTTGAAGCGTTAGAGGGTGTGCACTCCGACTATAGGGACACTTATAAAGATCCAAACTATAGGGACACTTATGAAGATCCGAAGTAAGTAAGTGTTCCAGTATTATGTGATGACTATTGGGCTATAGAATGATAGAGTGTGTCTCAAAAGGTGGTATTAGCAGTGGGTTTTTCCACTTCCAGGTGTAGTCATTTGGGTTAAGTTCTATTAATTATGTGTATTGTCATATTCCAGAACCCAGAGTGGAGTGAGTATAGTTCAGTTTAGAGTCTAGTAAGGGATCTCTCAAACTTAAGATGATGGCTTTAAGCTAAGGGGGAGATGATAGAACAAGTAACCAAGTCAGACTCTCAGATTCTAGTAGTGATGCCAGTATGATATAGAACATCAGAAAGTGAGGGTGAGACTCAACCCATTCTTATCTCAGTATTTTTCAGTGATCCAAATACCTACTCATGCCTTACGATTCAGTTCCATGGTCATAGTTCATGTTCATGAATATGATTGAGAGTCATGTACTCTTCCAGTTCGAAAATGAGGAGTTCCAGTTTATTCAGTAGTCGAAATCACATTCCATATGTTATGAACTTCAAATTGAGGTCATACAGCTCATGACTCATGTACTCATGATTTATAGTGTGCTCAATTCCCATAATTCATTCTATACTCTTTACGATTGACGAGATTCAGCTTATAGTCATGTATGCCCCAATTCAGATTAATTTGATGAATCCCTGAAATTGATTCGCTATTTCTCAGGCCTCAGTTAAGTGTTGAGTTTTGTATAGTATCCTTCCATACTTCAAAGTATTATATTCTAACCTTTTAGTGACTCCTCCTTATGTAATGATAGTGGTAATGAGTAAATGGTTCTTGTTGATGAAAGATCATTGTATGCTTGTTTTGGATGAGGCCATAAGTGTGAAGTAAGATTTGGGGCGAAGTCTTTGATACATATGATGGTTGGTGGAAATTTGTGTGTGTATGTTCATGGGGTAGGGCATAGGAGTTATATTGACAATGGTTTAGAGACTATGTGAAATATGTATTTACGGGTGTTTTCCTTGAAGTCCATATGTGGTTATAAAGACAGGCTTGAATGACATGTTGGGATTTATGTAGAGGAAAGGAATATGCGCTAGTAAATCCATACTAAGAGTTCAGAGATAGTCATTGAACTGGTAAGGCACGTTATGCTTAGAGTGTGATCTTTAAAAAAATATAGAAGGTTGAATCATGTGGTTTAGACTAGTATCGTGGTGTGGCATGTTGTATTTTGTGATTTAGAATTAGGCTTGATCACAGTGAAAGGATATAAGCTACTTTAGACATTAGTAGAATGATTTGTCAATGCTCATATAAGAATTATAAGTTGAAATAATGAGTATGGTACTTAAGGGGAATAGTATAGTTAAGGGAGTATTCGAGGAGTGTGTTAAGCTTGAAAGTAAGAAGTTTCATCGCCTAAGGCCTGGAAATTCTATCCTAGTTTATGAGTTATATGTCCTTATTCCATGCTATAGAGTAGTGTAATTGTAGTGATTCCTTAGTTGGATGTCTTGTGTAACTCATGCCCAAGATTCTTTGCTCCCTAATGCTACTTGAACTTCTTTAGAAAGAGTGTTGAAGAGATAGTCCAGTTAAGTATAAGTGTCCGGTATAATTCAGTCTGTAATTCAGTTTAACAGTCGGGCAGACAAGCTACTATGGTTTTTCCACCTTTTCACCCAGTCCTACTCTCTGAAGTCTCATGCGCATGGCCATCCTCAAGAGATAATATATTCCATCCATATAAATTGTGAATTCAGTTCTTTCCAAGAATCATGTTTCATATTCGGCTATCTATTCGTGACTCGGTCCATAAGAGTTCATCGTATAATCTCAAAATTTTCAAAGTATTTCAGCTTAGATAGTATAATACCCTTGTACGATCTAAGTCTTGTTGTCTTGTGATTCATACTTGCATAAGTTATCACTTTCCAATTTCAATATGTATGATTGGACCATGAACATTTCAAGGGAATCCTAGATTTTCAGCACGAATCAGCTTCTTGAAGCAAGAAAAGTCAAGTCAGCTCAGAATTCAGTTTCATGATAAAAGTTTAAATGTTTCAGATCAGTTATGTCCTTTACTAGAAGGTACATCATGTCCGCATTATTCCATACCTTTAAGCTTCAACAAGTTCCTACCCATCATTCGGGATGAATGATCCTAAGGGGGAGATAATGTAACACCCCACATTTCGGGCTAGAATGAAAACCGTCATTTCTACGCGTTGATATTCCAAAAGCCATAAATCCTATGCAAATTTAGTATGTTAATCAATTATGTGGTGTGGGAACCTATTTGAGCATGAATTGAGATCATAGAGGTCCCCTAACTCAAGATCAAGTTGAAAGTTTTCCTATCGTTAAAGTTTTAGTGAGTGTCGAAACTTGGGTTAACTTCAATTGACCATAACTCCTTTTACATAACTAAATGGGTGGCCTACTATATATCAAATGAAAGCTCTTCGAATTAGCTTTCCAACGATACCAATTTCGTCCAAATCCAATAGCCGAGCAAAAAGTTATGGCCATTTTTGTGACTGAGACAGCAGCATCGCGCGATTAGCGTGCGACGCACGCTTTGTCACACGCACCCAATTTCCAAGTCCTGTTTTCGCATTTTTAAGGGTAAAAGTGGTATTTTCCACCCCCCCTATTCAGTCATAACATAGGATTAAATCCCCCAAACACCAAAATAAAGTCATTCTCTCTCAAAATCACCAAGAACACTTCTTAGGGTTTCAACCCAAAGATCAAAATATCTTTAAGATTTCACCGTGGATTTTCAATAATTCTATGAGATCCAGAATCCCCATTGTGAGGGCTACAAGAAGCACCCATCAATTGTTCGAATAGCATCCCTAAAGCACGAGTTTATTCAAGAGTCATAAATTAAGGTACGCGGGGTTTTCCTAAAATCTCATGGGCATAGAAATCATGTTTTTAAGAAAAGGATTTCAGATTTATGAATATATTCATGTTTTAGAAGCATTGATGATATTGTTTTGGTCTTTAAGCCTTCCCCCAAATTGATTTGAAATTCAGTATATATGTATGCATGTGTTTAAGGATGAATATACAATTGAGAGCATGAATCCTAAAGAATCCCTCTCTGGTTATGATTTTTTCCCATCTTTTATATGATATGAATTGTGTTTGAAATGTCTTGATTATTGCTATGACTTGAATATAATTTTGAATCCAAAAGAGAGGGTTGTGCATGTTGATAAACGTTGAATACACTTTTAATGAAAGAATTGCATATTTTTCAAAAGTCCATGACCACCACATGGTTATTGAAAGAATGAGAATTAGCATGGTTTTGACTTGTGCTTTCGAAACATGAAATTTTCTATACTATTTGCATGCTTGGGTGGTCTAAATTATGTTTTAATGAAAGAATCATGCATGGTACGATATGGCTCAGAAATAGGACTTGCAAGTTTTGGTGTGACGACACCAACTCAGTTAAAGCCATAGTGATTCAGAACAGAATAGAACACATGTTTGAAATCAGATTTTCAGATTATGAATTCAGAAACATGCATGTTTAGAAAAGGTTTTAAAATGGGCTTAAAAAGAGTTAGATGGTTACTCGAAGAAAGTACGAGTTGAAAGACTATGCTAGAAATCGTGATTTGCCGACACGGGATTATGGTACCATGCTTTGTGATCTTGTGTACCTTGATTCATGTCATCCCAAATTGGGACTATGGTTAGGAGCCCTGCTTTGTGATCTTGTGCACTACCATGACATATTGATTTGATTGGGGATTTTGGCACCCTGCTGTGTGATCTTGCGTGTTCCCCTTATAAATACTCCAATCCTTGCAGCAAACTTGGATTGGGGGCTTGGTCGCCGAGTCAAGGGTGGATTCCATATAACCCGTGGAATTACAGATTGTAAGGTGTACCATCTAGCTCAGAAGTAAGACAAAGAGTGAGTCATGAGGCCTATTTTCTTTCAGGCATTTATCATTTATTATGGTTTTGGTCTACTGGGGGCCTTGTCCCATATTCAGACTAGTTTTGATATCTTATGTAGTAGAGATTTCGCAGACGAATAGAGATGTTGTTTTATGTTGAAAAACCTATACTAGTATTGTTAAACAGATTTCAGATTTATGACCATGCTTCCGTTTAGCTATATATTTCCGCATCTTGTATAAATATTGTGCATGATTACCAGGTACAAAAGGGCGTCCGGACCTTCTTGATTTGGGATGCTCGTCACGGTCAGGGCCTTGGTTCGGATCATGACAAAATGGCAGCTGCTAGACTTGCCCATCTCTTCTAAACTTCCTCCGGTCTAAGTACCAAGCTGTTTGAGGTAAAAACTTGTCCTATTCTGTTACGTATTCTTTTCCTTTACCAAATATCAAGACAGAGTATCTCTGCCCCGACACCTTCAGATTTGCCACAGCACCTCTTAGGGGATCACATTGAGTAAGAATGCATGGGGTAAATGACACGTGAATAAATTGTTAATTAGCCACCATAAATTGACAACACCAGTAACTAGTTCTGTTTGATGTTTGCCAAAACTGGCAAAACTTTAAGCGGCTATCTAATGTCATTTCTACCATATATCAAGAATCAAGAACAAAATAAGGAAGTAAAACTTAAATTAATTTGAAAAACAAGAACCACTGTATTAGAAAAGTAAAAAGAAAAGCAATCTTAACTTAAGCATCGAGATATTGTTGATATTCTGTAAAAAAGAAACGCACCTACTAGGGAAAAGAAAAAGAAAAGCAAGTCTTAAGCATAAAGATATCATTGATGCTCAATTAAATCTACAATATACGTTGCCTTTCTTTTGTATTAAGGAAAAGTACCCCCTTAGATCCTTTTTCAATATCCATTTAATCAATTCTTAATATCTTCTAGTTTTCTATGACTATCAAATAAATAAACCTTCACTATATGATTATATGGTGATTAACAGTTGAAAAATAGCCTACTTGGGAGCCATTTTTTCAAAATTTTCATCCCCGCATGCCTCATGATAGAGGATAAAGACTATCAAATAGCCAAGTATAGTGCTAATGCTGATCTAAATAAAACGCGTCAAGTACAAGGGCGGAGCTAAAGCCACCGAAGGGTGGTCAGATGAACACCCTTCGTCGAAAAAATTTCCGTGCATATACGTTAAATATAGATAGTTATGGTTATATACATATTGTTGAACACCCTTGATAAGCTAAAGAAGCGCAGCCTAATGGCTAAGGGTGTGCAAATCCTCAGCGTTTTTTTTTTCATTTTTTTTAAAACAATTCTTCTGCCCTTATAAAAAGAAGCAGAAATATGAACATCCTTACCCCAAACTCTCGCTCCGCCACTGGACTAAAGTATATAATGGTCTTTGGATATTCTGCCTATATAGAAAGGCTCAAACTATTGAAACTGGAAGGGAATCATTTCTCCGTAAAAACTTGTTTGCGCGGATATTTGTCGCTTTATTCTTATTTCCAAGTACATTCTTTCTTCTTTCGTGTACTTGACAAAAGAGACTTGTTTGTGGACTAACAAGTAGTGGAATATCTTTCTTTTCCTTTACCAATTGATGTTCTTTTCTTTATAAGTATCTCTGTCCTCATCCTATCAGATTGTGAATTTTTTCAAGCTACTGCAAAAAATAAAAAAAATAAAAAAGGAAAAACATTAAGAGAAAAAAATGGCTGAAATTCTTCTTACAGCAGTCATCAATAAAGCTGTAGATATAGCTGGAAATCTACTCTTTCAAGAAGGAACAAATTTGTATTCTTTGAAAGAGGACATAGATTGGCTGCAGAGAGAAATGAAACATCTTCAAGCATACATAGACGACGCAAAGGCCAAGGCAACTGAAGGCGATTCAAGGGTGAAAACCTTAATAAAAGATATTCAAGAATTGACAGGTGATGTGGAGGATCTCTTAGATGAGTTCCTTCCAAAAATTCAACAATCCAACAAGTACAAAAGCGCAATTTGTTGCCTTAAGACCGCTGACATCCCTTCTCATGCTTCTTTTGCCAAAGAGTTTGCTATGGAGATAGAGAAGATAAAGAAAAGGGTTGTTGACATTGACCGTGTAAGGACAACTTACAGAATCACAGATACAAGTAACAACAATAATGATTGTATTCCATTGGACCGGAGAAGACTATTCCTTTATGCTGATGAAACAGAGGTCATCGGCTTCGATGATGACTTCAATATGCTACAAGCCAAATTACTTGATCAAGATTTTCCTTATGGAGTAGTTTCCATAGTTGGCATGCCCGGTCTGGAGAAAACAACTCTTGCCAAGAAACTTTATAAGGCATGTCCGTGATCGATTTGAGTGTTCAGGACTGGTCTATGTGTCACAACAACCAAGAGAGAGAGAGAAATCTTACTTGACATAGCCAAACAAGTTGGAGTGACAGAAGAGGAAAGGAAAGATAACTTGGAAGACAACCTTAAATCCCTCTTGAAAAATAAAAGGTATGTTATTCTCTTAGATGATATTTGGGGTGTTGAAATTTGGGATGATCTGAAACTTGTCCTTCCTGAGTGTAATTCAAAAAATGGCAGTAGGATAATTATCACATCTCGAAATAGTAATGTAGGCAGATACGTAGGAGGGGATAGCTCGCTCCACTTGTTGCAACCCCTAGATTTAAAGAACAGCTTTGAACTCTTTACCAATAAAATCTTTAATTTTGATAATAGCAATTGGGACAATGCTTCCCAAAACTTGGTTAGCATTGGTACCACTAGCCATGGTATTGTGGTGACTGCTGGCATGTTAAGAGCAAGAGAAAGGACAGAACATGCATGGAAGAGAGTACTTGAGAGTATGGGTCATAAAATTCATGATGGATGTGCTAAGGTATTGGCTTTGAGTTACAATGATTTGCCCACTGCATCTAGGCCGTGTTTCTTGTATTTTGGTCTTTACCCCGAGGACCATGAAATTCGTGCTTTTGATTTGAAAAGCATGTGGATTGCTGAGAAGTTGATAGTAGAAAATAGTGGTAATAGGCGAACTGCTGAAGATTTGGCGGAGGATGTCCTATATGATTTGGTTTCTAGGAACTTGATTCAAGTTGTCAAAAGGACATATGAGGGAAGAATTTCAAGTTGCCGCATACATGACTTGTTACATAGTTTGTGCGTTGAATTGGGCAAGGAAAGTAACTTCTTTCACACCGAGCATAGTGTGTCTGGTGATCCCTACAATGTTGCTAGGCTGCGAAGAATTACTTTCTACTCTGATATTGTCATGAATGAGTTTTTCCGTTCAAATCCTAAGCCTAAGAAGCTTCGTACACTTTTATGTTTCACAAAACACCCTTGCATATTTTCTCTAATGGCTCCTGTTGAATTCAAATTATTGCAAGTGTTGGTTGTAGTCATTCCTTTTTATCTTGGAAGAGTCACTATCCCGAACGAAATTGGGAACATGAGTTGCTTGCGCTATCTAAGGTTGGAGGGGAATGCTATTAAAGAACTGTCAAACAGTGTTGTCAAGCTCAAATATCTAGAGACTCAAGATGTTAAAAATACCATGATAGAAAATCCTTCGGCTGTTTGGGTTCTTTACTGTAAGCCGATTTTGCCCAAACAACTCCTCACTGCCTAATAATCTACAAACTTTGATGTGGCTGCCTGATAGATTTGTTCAACCAATATTGTTGCACCGATTGACCAATTTGAGCAAACTGGGTCTACAAGATGTATTCGATTCTACCATTAAGATATTATCAATATCGAACCCTGTGTCAGTTATTCTGCCAAAGACGCTGGAGGTTCTGAAGCTCTATTTTTCCGGTCACACGAAAGAGCAAATAAGCTTGTCGTGCTATCAAAATGTTGTCAAGTTGAATTTGTTTTATTTCATAATGACGCCCAAAAACTCTGTAACGTTCCCTCCAAATTTTGTCAAGCTTACTCTTGTCCACCTTATGGTAGACAGTCATCTGCTCGCAGTGATTAAGAAATTGCCTAAATTAAGGTTAAGGATGCTCAAAATGAAATACTGCGGCTATAGTGAAGGGAAAATGGATCTCTCGGGTGATGTGAAGGGTGATAGCTTTCCGCAACTTGAAGTTTTGCATATTGTAAATCCATATGGGTTGTCTGAAGTAACCTGCACGGATGATGTCAGTATGCCTAAACTGAACAAGGTACTACTTGAAGAACTCCCGTCCGAGATTAGGATCTCGGAATGGCTTGCAAAGCTTAGAATGTGAAAATCCAATGTATCATCAGGTTAGTTTTCTACTATAATTAGCTATGTTTTATATTTATCACTAAGGTATTTTTTCCCCTATTTGTACTTAGTTAATGAACTAAATATTTCATGTCTAATAAAATGCAGGTATGCATTTGAGAATGTGTAGCACCTAAATCGCTTTTGTTTGCTTATTCGAAGTTGATGTATTTGTAGCTTATAATTTGTAAAAGAAACTTTGCATTTCTCTTTGTTTTGTTTTATGTCTATTTACCTTCAAGAGTAGCTTGGGCAATATGCTTGTCTGGGATTTAACGATAAAAGTGAGAGAGAAAGGGATTAGAATTGTGGTTTATTTAGGGTAAATGGGCCGGGTCAACTTAGGTGGGTAGTGGATTGGGCTGGAACTTGTGATTGAATTTGAGCTAATGGACTGCAAATTTTAGGCTAAAAACAATTATAGGTTTAACTCAAATGCAAGAAAGTTTGATTATTTTTTTTCCCCCAACTGTTGTCTCCTTAATTAATTTAACAGTTCTTCTTTCGTCTTAATTAATTTTCATAATGTATGAGTTATATACATATACATATAAATTTGAACAAACATAACTATATTTAGAAAATACTATAACAATACGACAAAATTCATTTAGAATTAAAAGTAAAAGTTAACAAAGTAATATTTAAATATTTATATATATACTAGTTTAGTATACGTGCTTTGCACATGTATCTCACGATAATTAATAAAATTATACATATTTTACTGTCATGTTTTATCCTATAATTAATACTATACATCGATTATGGTTATAGAGAATAATTTATAGATCATGATTATGTGTTACATCAAATTTAAATTGTTGAATAGGATTGCAACATCTAGAACTCTCTTTATTTAGGTAAATATCAAAAAGGAGTTATTAATATGTGTTGTAAGTTCTAAATAATATAGTAGTATGTCTGATTAATAAGAATATATTAAGGAAGAAAATTTAAGCATCTCAATAATTAATAAAAATATACCAATTGGTTAAGTAACACAAAAGAATACAAAAAGTATCTCACATATTGAAATGCAATATCAAACATTAGGAATGATGCTTGGTGTT
>NW_025885729.1:56693-65789 GCF_002878395.1 Capsicum annuum
AAAAAAAGAAGAAAAAAGAAAAAAAAATAAGAGTAATAGGAAATAGACCAAAAAAAAGAAGAAAAAAGAAAAAAAAATACAAAAGAAATAAAGAAAAAGAAAAAATTCAAACATAATTCACACTTGTATTTGTGTTTGCTAGTTTGCACAAATAAAAAAAAAAAAGAGAAAAAGAAAAAGAAAAAAATAGAGAAAAAAAGAAAAAAAGGAGAAAAAAGGAAAATAAAAGAAAAAAGAAAAAAAAAAAAAAAAGAAGAAAAAAATAAAAAAGTAAAAGAAGAAAAAGAAAAAAAAAGACAAAATCAAAAAAGACACGAAAAAGAAAAAATTGAAAAAAGAAAGAACAAAGAGAAAACAAAAACAGGAAAAGAAAAAAAGGAAGAAAAAAGAAAAAAAAAAAGAGTAATAAAAAATAGACAAAAAAAAAAGGAGAAAAATAAAAAGGAAAAAAAATACAAAAATAAAAAAGAAAACGAAAAAAGAAAATATTGAAAAAATAAAAAAAGAGAAAATGAAAAGAAAAAGAAAAAGAAAAAGGAAAAAACTAAAAAGGAAAATAATAGAAAATAGAGAAAATAAATAAATGAGAGAGACTATGAATTATAATTATGAAAAATTAATAGGCAAGAGGAGACTATGAATTGTAATTAATTAAAATTAAGCTAAATAAGGAAGAATCGTTAATTTATAGAAGCCCAAAATGTTATAGAAATTCAAAACTTTTTTCCTTCAAGAAAAAAGAATTACCTAAATATGGAAGATTTTATTTATTTATTTATTTTTGAAAAAATTAAAAATTACAAATATAATTAATAATTATGGAGCAATTCTCACACATTTCAAACAAAAAATGGCTATTAAAATTTTTTATTTTAAAGGACTACATCCATTCTAACATCACTGTAAGGTTGAATCTATTTTACCAAAATTGGATAGCTTCTTGCCAAAATATTTTAGGACTTATGTTATAGAATTTCTTAATTTTTAAAATAAATTTTTTTCTTACCATGTATTTTAGGATTCCTTAAATATTAATTCTCCTAATATTTTTTACCATATATTTTTCCTTACCAAATAAATTTTTAAAAAATATTTTTCTCTTACCAAAATATTTTAGAACTTTTAAATTTTAAATATTATAAAAATAAATAATAATTAAAGAAAATAAGCGAAAAGATAATTTTGTCTATTACAAGGTCTTTTAATGAAGGATAAAAAGTTCAAATAATTTTTTTAAGGGTCTTCACACTTTAAATATACTAGTTTAGTAGACGTGCGTTGCATGTGTATCACGTGTTAATTAAAAATAAATGTATATAAAAAATATATTATTGTGTGTACGATATTTTACTAAGTAAAAAAAATTAAAAAATATAATATAAAAAAGTATAGTTAATTAAAGAGGAACACGATTAATCACCATCACACTAATAATTAAGATTAAAATTAGATTTGGCAACAAATATACTCACCATTTAATTTATACTATTTAGTCTTTTTCTATAAGTTGAGATGGTCCGAATTAATGACAATCAGAGTTTGAACACTCTAAATAATATTTTGTTATTATACTTATTTCCTAATTCTAAAAGCACTTTATTTTTAAAGGAGAGTTATTTTTATTCTCATGATTCTACATTTTTATCAAAATAAAGGCATTTTAGATGATTATACATGTATAACTTATACAACGTTTGGTAGGTGATTTGAGCATCTACATATCTTCTTCTCATTTGTCCGAACCATCTCAATTTCGTCTCTAGCCTTGACCATCACAACAATCATTCTCACCTTCTCAGGAAATTGTAATCTAGTACGTATAACATAATGCTCCATTTTCTTAGCACCTAAGTAGGAAGTGTTTCAAGAAATTAATGCCAGAATTTCTTAGCATTCAAGTAGGAATATCACCTGTTATGGTGTAGTATAGACCCTGATTTTCTACTTCTTTCGGCCTAGAAGCTTGATATATATTTCCCGTCAAGTTAAGAAGAAAGACTCCTAATGTCAACTGGATATTAACACGCAACTATACCATTAGCATGCTATGCAAATATGATTAGAATGTTTAAATCATATTTTATGTTTTTTTTTAAATAATATATATTTAAATTCTTAATGTCTATGAAAAAAAAATTGTGTCAAATACAACTTAAAATCCAACTCTAACTTCGAAAAATTTCAAATTAAGTGATTTTTTTTTACTTTTATGGTTAAACGCTCACAAATAACTAACTGATTATTTTATGCAGAGTTTGTATAACCCCTCTCATGATCTATCTAGTTAAACTACTATGCAAGTAACTTGAATGACTTTTACAATGACAAATATGTTATAACAGGGAGTCATTAACATCAAAGACTTGCCTCAAGTAGCAATAAAATCCTTAAACATTATATTATTGTACGTATCCACTAAGCACAATCTTGTTATGTTTTAACTTTTTTAGTTGAAACAATACATGATCAACATATCCACATATAACAATGTACCTTGGTAACGCAGAGGTCTCTTAATATATCAATATATACTCTACCTCATTCTTCTGGTCTTCTCATCATTAAAATAGAGTATGATCATCTGAAATTACAATAGTAAATCACATCAACCTCGATATAATATAACTTTTTTGAATTCATGGACAAAATCAAAATTTCACATGTTAAAGAATATGAAATCAAGAAGCAAATATGAGATCTTTTTCGGATCAAACTAACTAATAATAAAATAAATGAGGATTTTTAAAAAAAAACTAAAGTGACATCAAATAGTGAAACGTAAACCTATTTTCTTTCATATTGTAACCCACGGCGGTTTGGATAGATTATATAGTCTTAAACCTAAAGAAAATTTTAGTAGAATAATCCTAACCTAAAGGGGATGCTAAATGTAAATAAATAAAAGACAACGTAGTAATATTAACTGATATAAAGAAATTCTAGTTGATTAATATTTTTCTCATTTTTATAATATATTTTCGGATTTTTTTTCATGTACACAAGGAAATAGAAAATCCTACTATTTTAGGATTCTTAAACATTTTAATAATTAAATATTAATTAGAGGAAGTAAGTGAAATAGACGATTTTCTCTAATGAGGGGCATAAAATTCAAATCACTTTTCTAAAGATATTCACACTTTTAATATATACATATACATATACGTACATACATATACATACATATATATATATAAATATATATATATAATTTAAAATTAAATAATTTACCTACTGCGGAGATTTTTAATGAAGTGCAAAAAGTTTAAATCACTTTTCAAAATTCCTTTACACTTTAATATAATAATGTAAAAATAAACATATATTTTAGTGTTTGCACATTCATAAACATAAAAATAAATCATTAATTATATTCTTATTGCGTACTTAAAACTTTTAAAATTTGGTTTTGATGAATTCTAATAAGGAAAGATTTTACCATAAATATATTTAATTAATTTTTAACTCTTAAATATTAGAAAAATAGTGAAAAGATGATTTTGACTAAAGCAAAGTCTTTTAATGAATACAAAAAGTTTAAACAATATCTCTAAGGCCCTTCACGCTTTACATATTTCTTTTTTTTTTTTAGATAAAATAGCAATTGACGTTAAAATATGTGACAATAATTATTTGAATGATGAAATATGAATATTATTATTATTATAATGACACAATAATTGAGTTCAATATCTTCAAAATGTACATGGATGGAGAGTTGATCTTGAAGAATCGATTTCCGCTAATAGACTTGAAAAAAACTAATTTTCTCTGATAAACTTGAAGAAGAATCAATTTCGATTGATAGATTTGATGAAGAATCAACTTTCTGTTAATAAATTTTGCAAGTACAAAAATTACACAAATAACTATTCCAAACCACAAACTAAATATTTTAATTACAATCGAAAATCTCAAAGTTTTATTCTTAAAATTCTAAACATAAACCTCATACGTAACTAAAATTAAAAAAATTAATAAATTCTAACAATCTAAGCAGAACTGGTTCTCATTAGTCAGTAGCCAAAGCATTATCTTTGGAGTAATTTTCTTTTTATGTTTCTTTTGTAAGGATAAATTTTGCTAAATTTTATATGAGTATTTTAATATATTAATGTCTTATTCTGTCTTTCTTTTAATTGCCTAATAAGGAGCAGGATAATCACATGAATTACTATAAACATTTTTCTCAAAACAAAAGAATTTATCCAATTAATATATGTTGTTTTCTGTCATTCATCCAAGCAATTATTCTTCTCTTCCATATACATTATAATAAGGCTATTGCAAATAAAATATACAAATGTCATCTATTGATATACGAACTCACTTTGAAGAATAATTCAATTAACACTGAAAAATAGAAAACAAAATTAGAACATAAAGGTAGGATTAAAAATCGAAAGTGAAAGTTTCTTCTATAAATACATGCCCAAAATTGTAGCAAATTTTAATTACTAAATATAATGAAAATATGTTTTGGTAAAAGACCAAAAGAATAAAGCAGAGGCATACCTTTAAACCTAACAAATGGTGAATGGTTTCTTTCCATACAAATCGAGTACAATCAACAGTTTCAAGAAATAGCTAATAAAGCGACGACACCACAATCATGCACTAATGTCTTCCTTTGATTATAATTCCCAATAAACTCTAATGTAGAGAAAGAAGTTATTCATCGGCCAACATTAGAACTACCGACAAAGCTTTCTATAAAGAGTTAGTCATAAGAAGACTTGTCGTGCAAGCAATAAAAAATTGTAAATTTTACATATATACCGACATGTTACCATTAATTACTAAAAATCCCAACATCTTTCAAAATCTCCTAAAATTCCAATATTTGACCTCTGATGATACAAGTTAATTACATTAGATACATACTGCTGATACATGTATCTAATGTGATTAACTTGTATCACAGTAGATACATACATTAGATACATGTAGGGTTAACTTGTATCTCAGAAATAGTAAAAAATATGAAATGTTGGGATTTAAGTAATTTTTAAAAAGTTGGAGGATTTTTAGAAGTTTAGATAGTTATGTTGTGGTTTTAGGTAATTTTTCGTAAAAAATAAAACAATTTGTGTTACTTCAATACACGTCCTATGAATTAATGTAAACTTAAATACACGTTTAATGTAGATATATACCCATCTTCGGAAAGGAATCTGTATAAAATAGAATTTTAATTGGTTTGAAACTCCAAAATATTAGGTACTACGTGTGTGTTTAGGACTTCCACATACTTAAAATAAGGAAATCCTAAATACTATCAAAATAACTAACTTTAAGATATATAATTTAAATAAGGTAAGCTTTAATAATCAAATTTTACTAATTTTTTAATTTTTAAATATTGAGAAGAAAAAGTGAAAAGACGATTTTATCTATTGTGGAGAGTTTTAATAAAGGGTAAAAAGTTCAAACATTATTTTTAAGACCCTTCACACTTTTAATATAACTAGTTTAGGTGTAAGCGCTTCGCGCGTGTACCTCACTTTATTGATTTCAAACGTTACACTAAATAGGATATTTGTTTAAATAATAAAGATAAATACAATAATTAATTTCAATATCTTTTGGAGAATTTATTTAATTAAACTTAACCTTTATAAATTTTTTTTGTAAAAGTCGATCGACATTCATCTACCATCTGTAAACTGCAACAAGACAATACGATGATAGAGACATTAAAACAATATAATTAAATCTAATCTTTACACAAAAATTTCCTCAAAGCAGTTTGACATTCATCTACCACCTGTAAACTATAAAAAAAATAATACGAAATAGAGATATCAAGATAATACAACTAAACTTACAAAAAAAAATTTAAAACAGAGATATAAATACAATACAATTAAACCTAATCTTTATCTAAAAATTTATCAAAGCTGACCGACACTCATCTACCACTTGTAAATTCATCTACAACTTGTAAACTACAATAAAATAATACAATAGTGATCACAAAACTTCAGTTTTGATGAAAATAATTCTTGTCTGAGAAAAAATTTTGACCCTAAAGAATGACTTGAATGAAAACAAAGAAGCATATATACACACACGTTGAATTATATTGTGTTGACAAAAATAGCAAAGAAGTTGAGGGTTAGAAAATTCAGCATCCACCCATCTAGACATGCAACCGAATCAAGTTAGATGAGTATAAATCTTATTTTTTCAATAAGAAAACCGGTTTCTTTTTTAGTTTAGCGTGCATCTAAATATTTATAGAAGTATTTTATTAGTAGAATCCTATTTTAAGAGTATTTTTTGTATCTTATTTTAGGAACATTTTTCTAATTGATTAGTACAAAAAAATATTAATTTATTCTCATTCCATATATTTTAGGAATCTAGTTAATATAATAAAAATAGTTAAATAATAAATTGAAGAAAATAGTGAAAAGACAGTTTTGTCTAAAGGATGGACTTTTAACGAAGAACAAAAAGTCCAAATCACTTTTCTAAGCACCTTCACACTTTTAATATAATATATATTATCAAAATAATACAACTAAACATAACCTTTAAAAAAATTCTCAAAACAGATATATCAAAACAATAAAATTAAACCTAACCTTTACCTTAAAAAATTCTTAAAAATCTATGAACTTTTATTACCACAAGTAAAATACAACAAAACAATACGATAAAAGTGTAATCAAAATAATAAAATTAAATCTAACATTTACAACAATAGAATTAAATGTAACATTTATACATAAAAATTTCTCAAAGCCGATCGACATTTAGTTATGGCTTGTAAACTACCACAAAATGTACGCTAAATAGAGATATTAAAACATACAATTAAACTTAACTTTTACCTAACAAAATTCCTTAAAGATTCAAAACAATACAATTAAACTAACCTTTACATAAATAATTTTTCAAAGCCAATTGACATTCATTTACGACCTGTGAACAACCAAAAAATAATACGATAATGATCACAAAGCTCTGATCTTCAATGAAAATAATTTTTATCTCAGCGAAAAATTTTGACCCTAAAATACGACTTGAATGAAAAACAAGAAAATATAGTAGAGGTAGAAGATTGTATATATATAGGTTGAATTCTAATTTTAAACAAGTTGACAAATTTCTAAATGTTTTTTTCTTCAAAAATAAAGCAATTTTTCAAAAATAGGGCATATTTGTTGTTTTGGTATGTATATGTTGAATTTTATTTCAAACAAGCTGAGTTGTATAATCTAGACTAATAAAGCAACTTTTTTTACTTCCACGGTTGTAGTTGTTTGCCCAAAATAAGATCGTATAGTTAGGATTCTTTTAATAATGGTGATTTATTATTTTTCTAAAAATATATTATTTATGTATAATTATAATTTGAGAAAAATAGTAAAACAATGATTTTGTCAAAAGAAAAACATTTTAATGAAGGGTAAAAAGTTCGAATTACTTTATTAAGGCCTTCACACTTTTAATATATTATAAATTATATATTATATATATATATATATATATATATATATAAAAGTAATCTGCAGGGATGTTGTCGGTATGCCTAAACTGAAAAAGGTATGAATTACGGGATTTTATTCCGGTGTTAAGTCTTCCGGAACGGCTGGCAAAGCTGACAAAATAAAAATTCCAATGTGTGAACAGGTATTATTTTGATTAGTTTGTTATGGTTAATATTGTTGATAAGTTGTGGGTTGTGATTATCTAGAATTACTATGTAATATTTCTCTAATTTTTTCTTTCTCATTGGAATTATAGTTGCTTTTGTTCTTCAATAGCGGCGTTAAGCAATATGATTGGTTTTCTACTTCGGTTACTTCTATTTTCCAAATTGTAAATGGATTATAGGATCAATTCCAATGCGAACCAACTTGTTCCAATAGTAGCATCGAAAGGGAGTTCCGCCTGCTCCCCTTTAGAATTTCAATTCAGCTGGAAGTGGTGTGCTTGAACGTAAATGGAATATCTGAGAGAGCAGGCCATTATTCTTTGTATTAGACCACACCTCGATGTTGAGTTGGCCAAATATCTTAAATCTCGAAAATAGGCGTGTGAGGGCTACAAAAAATTGTTCACGTATCATCTATAACGGCTAATTGAGCGGACGCAATTAACTTTTTTGATTCCCCTTTTATTTAATTCGCAATGGAACCTCCACTTTGATTCACTACTATTGACTTACCAAAGACATCAAAACTCCAAACAAAATTGTATATTGTATATTGTATATTGCTCTTCTTGGGAGGTTTTGGTTTTATGTCCCCCTCTTTGTATATTAATTTTGTTTTCAAAATTAAGATGCTACGAATCTAAGATAAATCCCCTACCATATCGAGAGGTGAAAGCTCAGATGGATGTAAAGGTAGGAAGTATCCTTCAAAAAAGGGGGAAAACTAACTATTCTCCGCCCAAAAATGCAAAATGTGATACTAACTAACAAAAAATTTGCCTTCGTCATACTTTGATTTAATGCTATAAATCTGATAATGGATTTCGGTTGTTGTTGTGCTGAGAAGTAGGAGGATCCATCTTGATTACTATTTACAAGCAGCATAGTTTGCTAGCTAGTCTGCCATATGATTTGCCTCTCTAAAGCAGTGAGTAATATTGTCTTTGGCTTGGTGAAACATTCACGAACTAAAACTAAGTGTAGTCTACAATTTTTAGGGACAAGGCATGCTGGATCACGTAACGGAGAGAATAATATGCACAAGAGTTTTGTGGATCGGGCCAAAATTAAACTATTAAGGTTGGCTCAACTGGTATGCTGGATCATGTAACGAAACCCGGTCCATCTTAACAAACTCAACACTTCGAAAAGTTGAGCAAATTGTTAATAGATTGTAGGATCAATTGCAATGTAAACCAACTTGTTCACCAATTTCCCAATAAGTTTTGCCAACTTAACTTGAGCAGTGAGTAAAAAAGAAAAGCAACTACTAGGAAAAAGAAAAAGAAAAGCAGTCATAAGCATCAAGATATCATTGATGCTCAATTATTTCTACAATATACTTTGCCTTTCTTTTGTATTAAGGAAAAGCACCCTCTTAGCTCCTTTTTCAATATCCATTTAATCAATTCTTAATATCTTTTAGTTTT
>NW_025885730.1:0-3477 GCF_002878395.1 Capsicum annuum
CCTAAATCAGCCCCAAAAATACAAAATTCAGCCCTCAATAAGCAAAAATACACTCACTTTCTCTCAAATCCTCTCAAGAACAAACCCTAAGCCATCAAATTCAAGATCCAAGTCTTAAGAAACTCACCATAACTTTCAAAGAATTAAAATCAAGTATGTTAGATGTTCATCTAAGGGTTTCCTTCCACCCTTGGAGTTCAAGAACCCTTTTCAGATTACAAGTTGATTTCTTTCACGAAGTTAATGTTAAATTTAATTGTATTCATGATTATGATGTAGTTGGGTTTATAATCCACGATTTATTGCAAGTTTCTTGAAAAATAAATAGCTCTGTGTGTTGTTATATGGTTTCATGTTAAAAGCCCTTAAATTTGTGAGTTTGGGATTTTGATCATGGTGCTTGCATGTTGTAGTATAGTCATGTGTATAAATTATGTTCCCCAAGTGTTTGATGAATTATTCATGTGAGTTGAGTAATGAAATCATATCATGTTAGCATGTATACAAGTTCATGACATGCAAGTGTTTGCTAAAATGCCTCAATGAATGAATTGTGACAAAGTGTTTAGCAATCATGCTTTCAAGATTGTGCTATATTTTACAATTTACGCAATCGACTCCTTGAGGTATTTAATACCCGACAATCTAGCTGTTTACCTAGATTTACAATAATTTTAGAATAGCCTCAGTGATGTTACTTACAGTGGTACGCAGTCAGATAATAGAACTTAGTGTATTCAGTCAGTTATCAGATATCAGAACTAAGTGAACTCAGTCCAATTTAGATAGACAACACGATCAATAACAGTTCAGCCAAGCCTAGTACAGTCTAGAAATCAGTTCAATATCTATTCAATTGGGAGTAAGAATCATCACCGAGCGAACCCAAGGAAGGGGCATTCCTGTCAGTAAAGGGTTTGACCTTTAGTAGCAGTCCCATGCGTTACAGAACTACGTAGCCAACATATGTTGAGATGTCTTTCTGCCAGTCTAGGGTTGTTACATCTCGTATGATTTTTTCTGCCAGCGAGGGTTGACGAAAAAGCTTCCTGTCAGAGAAGGTTAACTCATAACCATTATTAGTATCCCTTGGAAAGGTGCTAACATCCTTCCAACTGGGGTCACAGGTTGGACCCCAACTCAGTTTATAATCGGGTTATGTCAGTTAGATGAACGCTAAGGAATCACCTACTAGAGTAGAAACACGAATAGGCATAGCCATAGACTCATAACTCATATCAAAGTTGGAAGCGAAGTATGAAGATACATAGGAGAAAGTAGAACCAGGATTAAATAATACCGAAGCAGGTCGATGACAAACAGAGACAATACCTGTAATGAGTGCATCAGAAGGCTCTGCCTCGGGCTTCCTTAGAAAGGCATAACAACGAGCTCTGTCATCTATCAGCTGAGTCACTCTTCTACCACCTCCCCTACCAGCTGGTGGTGCACCTCTACCTCCCTGAGATCTGTCTCTACCCCTAATTGAGGACGCTGCTGCTCTAATAGGAGTCTGATAACTATGTTGTGGGCACCTCTGCCTGTATGCTGGACAATCTCTTTGAAGATGATCCCGACTACCACACTTATAACAAGACTTAGGAGCCACCAACTGTCGAGAAGGACCTAAATATCCAGTATGGCCACCACGGCCTGAAAACCGCTGATATGAACCCTGTGAAGCCTGTCCCAAACCATAAACACTGTGACCTAAATATTTACCCTCTACTGTCTGCATCGCTGCCTAAACTGGCCTACCATGCTGAGGGCAAAAATATCTTCTGAAAGAACCCCTACCTCCAGATGAGGTACCACTGAATCGACCTACAGTGTGGGACCTCTTGTCCTTCAGATCCCTATACTCCTCACGATACATCAACTCAAACTTGTTTGCCGATTCAACCACCTTCTGAAGAGATACCCCAGATTGGGCTACAGAAAATACGACCTCTCTGATCCTAAGTGTCAAACCCCTCATAAACCTCCTGATCATATTGGCCTCGTCTGGTAAGATCACCATAGCATAACGAGCTAAGGAATAAAATAGTCTCTCATACTCAGCCACAGAAATGCCCTCCTATGTCAAATTTTCGAACTAATGCCTACGCTCTCCTCTCAAGCTATGAGGAACGAATCTATCAAGGAAGGTCAGTGTAAATATAAACCAAGTCATCGGTGGAGAACCTACTGGTCTGGTGTCAATATAAGAGTGCCACCACTGCTTGGTAGGACCACCATCTGTAAGGCAGTATAAGTAACCCCGTGGGAATCAACCAATCCCATACTCTGAAGTCTCTCGTGGAAACTGACCAAAAACTCGTAGGCGTTCTTATGCAGATCACCCTAAAACTGTGGTGGGTCCATCTTCCTAAACCTCTCAAACCGTTGCTGTTCTTTATCAAACATAACTGCTATACCTCGATGGGTCCTTGGTGCTGGCTGAACCAATGGACCCTGATAGATCGAAATAGGTTGTTGATCTGGGGTCTGCACCCCCACCTTAACATGTGAACCCTGCGGAGTACCAAGTTATCCGCCTCCCTGAACTATAGTTTCCAAAACACCCAATATTTTATCTAAGGCATTCTGAAGATGCGATGCAGCAACAAACCCTGGTGGTGCCTGACTTGGGCCCACATCATCATCTTGAACCTGAACACCATCATCACCTACCTCTAACTCAACCTCGAGAGACCCTGCCCTATTAGGGAACTGAGCAGCTCCTCGAGATCTCTCTATACCACGACCTCTGCCCCTACCGCATCTTCTACCCTATCCAGGTATCTCCCCTAGAGCAATCGGCTTGGGGGCTGGTGGGGGCTCCTGACCGCGATCATGAGGTGTACGAGTCCTCACCATCTGTGAAAGAATAAGATAAGAATTTCAGTATTTAAAGTTAAAATATCCATATTGCACGATAAGAGAGAGAATAAAATGAATGTTTCCTGAAGTCCTATAGCCTCTCAAAGATAAGTAACGGACATCTCCGCACCGATCCGCGAGACTCTACTAGTCTCGGCTTGTATTTGTGAGACTAATGAACTTGGGGCTCTGATACCCTCTATCACGGCCCAAATTTGGGACCGTGATGGCACCCATTCCATCCTCCGTGATAGGTAGGGGTGTTCGATATTCGGTTTGGTATTTTTAAAGTTCGGATTCGATAATTTGGTAATCGGTATTTGAACGTAGATACCACATACCATACATATAAACATCGGTTCGATAATTCGGTAATTGGTAAATTAAACTTTGGTTCGGTACGATATTTGGTAATACCATATTAAAGTTGGAGATGTGCAAATATACGTTTAAACTTCAAAGAGTATATTTAATAGAAACCCTATCTAGTATTCTTTTTGTTGTTTTTTATGAATATATTACCAAGGTTCAAGAGATTCTTTGGGATGACTAATACTATTGTTTATTGGGTTGGTTAGACATTTCGTATTATATACATACATACATACATACATA
>NW_025885731.1:0-1003 GCF_002878395.1 Capsicum annuum
AAATGATGGGCTGCCTCCCATGTAGCGCTTGATTTATTATCGCGGCACGACATCGTTATCTTGATTACTCAGACTTTATCAAGATATATGGTGGCTATACATTTTATCGAGTCGGTTGGACCGATATATAGCTTCACTCTTTGGCCATTCACCTTAAAGACACTACCATCATCGTTTTCTAACTCCACTACTCCAGATGAGTAAACTTGGCTGATACTGAATGGACCAGACCATTTAGATTTCAACTTACCTGGAAACAACTTCAGTCTGGAGTTGAAAAGGAGTACCAAATCGCCTTTCTGAAAGTTTCGTTGGATAATCCTCCGATTATGGTACTTTTTCATCCTTTTCTTATAAAGATCTGCTCTTTCATATGCATTTAGATAGAATTCATCCATCTCGTTCAGCTATCCCAATCTCATATTTATAGCATCATCCCAGTTCAGGTTAAGCTGCTTCAGTGCCCACATTGCTTTATGTTCTAGCTCAATTGGCAAGTGACAAGCCTTTCCATAAACTAGTTGGTATGGTGACATGCCAATTGGTGTCTTAAACGCGGTCCTATATGCCCATGAGGCATCATCCAGCTTCCTGGACCAATCTTTCCTGCTGGCATTCACAGTCTTAGCAAGGATCAGCTTGATTTCCCAGTTTGAAACCTCCACCTGCCCGCTAGTTTGTGGATGGTACGGTGTAGCTACCTTATGTTTCTTAACCCCATACTTTGCCAATACGGCTCTGAACAGTTTGTTGCAGAATTGTGATCCTCCATCGCTTATGATGGTACGAGGTACCCCAAAATGAGAGAAGATACTTCTCTTTAAGAACGCCACAACACTCTTACCTTCATTATCAGCTAGCGCGACTGCTTCGACCCATTTGGATACATAATCCACAGCAACTAAGATATATTTCATCCTAAATGAGCTCATAAATGGGCCCATGAAATCAATACCCCAGACATCGAATAACTCTACTTCAAGCATTTTGGACATGGTCATCT
>NW_025885732.1:0-6562 GCF_002878395.1 Capsicum annuum
AATAACCAAATTACACTATTTTGTCTACCCATATCTTTTGTTTTTGCCCCATCTCTTTTAAGAATTTTCATAAACTCTTGGTGGACGCATAGTTTACTACCACAAGAATAAATTTTTCTCCTTTTCACAAACATGGAAATATTTTTAGCATAAATTATATCACAACCATATACCACACATCACTTATACACCAATAACTATTACCTTGGGGCATCAATTTCACCTTTTTCTTCTTTAATTTCTCAAACTCTTTACTAATTCAATTTTTTATTAAAGCACTTAGGAGCATTTTGGATCAATTTATGGTCAATTAAAGAAGGGATTAGGCAACTTATGAGGTTGCCATAGAAAAAGCTAAAGGCTCAACAGGGGCTAACTAAATACACATAGAAGTGATTAAAAAAGGCTATCAAAGAAATGTCTATATCCTCTCCTAAACCCATATTCTTTATTTCACTTCACATATATGCCGAGAAAGTTCTAGAAACCACATGCAACAAGGAGTATACAAATACCTCACATCACACATGGCCCATGCTCAACTCAATAGGATCTTCATAGACTCCCAACTAAATAATAGCATGAACTTAAAATTAAGACAACAAGTACAAGAGTCATAAACATGATCCTAAGAGTCTAAAAAATAGCAATTCACTCAATCAACATACTTTTACAAAAAAATCCGCCTGCATATCATGTAATCACAAATAGCACCAACAAGAATATCTCACACAATTTTTTTTAAATTGAGCTAAAATTTGGGAATTTCCCCACCCCACACGTAAAAATCCATTTTGTCCCCAAAGTGAATTTTAAAGGTAAGAGATAGAAATACTCCATGATACCTCTAGGCCTAGATAGTTGCATATTTTTGCATAAAGGAGATCCACGGGACCCCACACTCAGTCATTCCTATGCTTCTTAGCTCAAATTTGTGGTACTCAGACTTCCAATTAACCTATGACTTAACCAAAAAAAACTACATCAAATAAGAACTAAAAACTTGAAAAAAAATACCTAATTAGCTTGGGTTGCCTCCAACCAGCGCTTGATTTAGTGTCGCGGCCCAACCCAACTCAACTCAACTATATTTCCTCATCTTTTTTCTCTCACTTTGAGGCCATTATCTTACCTTTATCACCATTTTTGGGTGTGAATTATCAAGGTCAACAGGTCACTCAACTCCCATCATGTCAGGATTAGGAGATAAAGTCTTTGGCTACTTAATCACCTTATTTGAAGAGGTTTTTTTTGGCCTACCCACCCCACACTTGTCTCCTTCAATGACATTGATAATAATAAATCTTTGACTTGGTATATAATTGTGGTTGTTTTGTATACATCAAACACCACCCCATTATCCTCTACCCTTATTTTGAGTATGCCTTATCTAACATCAATTAAAGCTCCTCTGATATCTAAAAATAGATTCCCCAAGATGATTTACACCTACTCATATACCTCAAAATAAAGAATAATAAAGTCTATAGGTATAATAAATTTACCAACCTTTGTAAGGAAATCCTTAATTATTCCATCTGGATATGTGAAAGACCTATCTACCAACTGCAACACCACGGTGGTTAGTCTTAGCTCTCCCAAGCCTAATGTTTTAAATAATGATAGGGGCATCAAGTTGATACTTTCCCCTAAATCACTCAGTGCATGGAATGCTTTACTCCCAACTTGAGTTAGGATGGCAAACTTCTCCTAATCTCTTAATTTCTTGGGGACTTTCCATTTAATCATAGTGCTACACTCTTCAGTGAGTGTTATAGCTCCTATATCTTGAAATTTCATCTTTTTAGCCACCACATCTCTCAAGTACTTTGTGTACTTTGGCATACTCTGCAAAACATCTAGCAAATGTATTTTAATATGGGGCGTCCCATGGCTGAGTCTACTACTTTATGTTCTACGCGTTACCATAATATGTCCTTTGAGCATTACCTGCATACATTACTAATTATGGATTTTAAGCACATATGGTTGCAGAATGGCTACTATTTCCACATACCTCACACCAACAACTAATTTGCTGAATTGTATTAATGGTTGCGGTAGGCTGTGGAGCTCCTAATTTAATGCTGGTGAACTGAGTATTGATTAAATTATGTAATGCAAAAACCTATGTTGATAGGACTATAAATTTGTCCACATTTAGTATACCTGCAACTCTTTTTATGGAATTTCTGGAATATGAATGCCACTTAAGATTTCCTTGTACTAAGCGATTCAACAATGTGTATAGCTCAATATAAGTCAACTTCAGTGCTTGACGACCTGCAGTTGAATCTACTAAAATCTTCATGCTGTGATCAAGAGCTCCTATAAAAGTATGAGCAACTACCTTATTTGACTGTTGGTGGTGTAAACAATCCCAAAGAAGGCCCTTGAAGTATTTCGAAGCATGATATAGATTTTTATCAGGCTTTTGTTTGAAGCTCACTATCTCACTATGAAGTATCATAGTCTTGCCTGATGGAAAAAATATAATAAGGAACCTTTTAGCTAAGTTATCGCATGATGTGATTGAATTGGCTGGCTCTACATTCAATAACTTTTTATCTTCCCTAATAAGTGAATAGGGGAAAAGTGTGAGCCTCACATAATTAGCATTTATAATTGTTAGAATAAATATAGCAGTGAGCTCAATGAAATTCTACAAGTGAACCTATGGATCCTACTGTGAAAGCTCTGCAAATTGTCCACTACTAATCAATAGTTGCACTATATTGTGCTTAAGCTCAAAATTCCCCCCAGCAGCCGATAATTCAATGGGGGAAGTAAAATTTGTAAAAAGTGGGATGGCCACATCCCCAATAGTTCCGTGTGCTAATTGTTGTTTCTCAACCATTTACATAGGATTTTTTGGGTCTTCTTGGATTTGAGGAATTCATAGGAGAAGGATTACTTGTCTCCTTCATTGATGGTAAAGTTGTTTGCTTTGAGATCTTGGTTCACCAACTCCTTATCCCTTGCCAGCTTACCACTTTAAAAACATATTTTCTGCAATAACAAAACCAAGATGAAGCAAAAAAACACAAAATGGATCTAAAAGTATAACTAAAATAAACAATTGCCAAAATACAAGTCCCTGACAATGGCACCAAAAATTTATTGCAAGTGTATGTAGTCTACCAAGTAATATATTGGCCTTCAATAAATATGAGTTATCAATCCCACAGAGATTAGATTTGGCAACTATTTGATTTTAGTTCACACTTAAGATTCAATTGATACGAGAGTAACCAAATAAAGAATTTGTAAATTGTAAATTTAAACTAAACAATGCGGAAAGTATAGGCTTTAAGACAATCAATAAGAGAGAAACCAAGGGTTGAAGCACTCTGAACTATCATACTAAGCTCTTGGATTTCATTTGTGAACATACTTATATTGGTTGTTGATTCGTAGGGTTAATTACATGATTACGGTTTCCCAACCTCTGATCTATTACCTAAGTTGACCCATACACCTACATCGTTGAGAGAGAATGTAATAATTCACATAAGTTATTACCAAATATCATCCAATTTATGAATCAAGTAAGGTATCTAAGTACATTCCTATCCTAGATACTAATTCAAGTTTCTTATTTTATAAAGAATCATTAACCGTACTCTGCTTATTCTTCTATTCTATCACCTCATTCCCTCTCCTGAGATAACATGGTTGATAATGGATGTATTATAAGGGTAAAAATATCCTTAAAATAGTTATAATAATAATAAAAAAACAACTAATATTTATAATCAAAGCAAACAAACTTAATTAATAGCAATAATAATCATGTTTTTGGCTTCAACCTCGAAAAGAGGAAGTTTAGCCACGCATAGTCATAATTGTAATCACAAGGTGGTAATTAATGAATAAAAATATGTATGAACTAAATAAAATTAATAAAAACCTAATAATGAAGTTTTAACAGCCCCTTATTCTCCAAAATATGTCAAAAGATATGTAAAAGAATGATACAACATGTATATATAGCAAAAGGGTAAGCCAAGTCCATGTATGAGTCAAATTAGCTTAAAACGCCCAGGTATGGAGTGAAGTGTGGATCTCACCCTATATTTATATGGAATGGAGCATGCGTCACACCCTGTATTGCACTGTTTTAGTGCATGAAACGTATTCTAAATGCATGAACTCTTTGAAAGTTGTCCTCCAAATTTTGGTTAAGTATTGGTGTTTCCTTCTTCCATTCCTTTCCTTGTGGTGTATTTTCCATGATATACAAGGATATTTAACACAAAAACATCATCATATTCATCTCTAAAAGAATTATACATCATCACACCACAGGAATTAAAAGCACAAACAATACTAAACCCATTACGATAAATCTAAAATAAGAGCTTAGATTAGGTTGAATTCCATGATCTTTCACTTCAAGTTCCCACACTTTATTTGAATCATATGAACTTTTTACACTCCTAAATAATTGTTCCACATATCATAATACATTTAAAACCATATGAAAATCATAGAACTCAATAGAATCCAACAAGAGAGACTAGATAAGCAACTAGCTCAAGCTAGGAGGACTAGTTTTCTATATTGAACTGAAATTGACTAATTTAAGTCAAAACATACTTGGAATTCATTTGGAACCTTTTTAACACATTCTTTAACAATTTTATGCACATTTTATATCATTATCAACCAATATAGTATAGAATCATCCACAAAACAAGCCTACATAGTCTAGAATAGTGACGCTAGAATGCCTAATTACACCAAACATCAATAGGATAGCTCAATTAGATTTTCAAAATATCACAACCTTGGATCCTTTCTCAAACTAGAGATACAACCCAACTAATTCATGATTTTTCTAATGTTATTTTTATTTATATTCAAAATGCATAAATTATTCTTTATTATTGATCACCTTCTTAATAGTTCACATAATAAATAAAATTAAAACATTAATTCATCAAATTTCTGTGAGTATAATGTTGGGACTTACATTCTTTATCTCTTATACTACCATATATAAATACATGTACGAAAGGATACAACATTTATCTCCGAGGTGGCAAAGCTGTGGAGTCCATTTTTCCAAATTTATTTTAGCAAAATTCTACTTTTTAGGATCATTTTAAATGTAAAGGTATTAAGAATTATAAGAAGGATTATACATGATTTGGATCAAGAGGTTCACTACAAGTAGGTCAAGGAGGTAACAGATCTATGTGTTATGCTTTTTTGAGTGGACCAAAGGTAGGAGCCTCAGATGCACTGGTCACATATAAGTTTTAGGTATACTCTCCAATTCTTTAAGAAAGGATAAACTCTTGGTTATGCACTATCCTCTGTGTTTATTCATTTTGTATTGGGTTTTTATATGACATGTGAATCTTTTTCTATTGATATTTGTGTTCATATCTTAGTAGGTGAATTTTTAATGGTTGATCGAGTATACCAATCTCACATTATGACTCTTTCAGATATGGTATTTGGATAAACTTGATTATTTTAGTTATGGTGATTTTAGTGTGACTTTGATATGATCTTCTTGATTCTAATGTGGTGTAAAAGTGGTGGATCTATTGGTATTTCAGTATGTGTTACTACTAAGGACAAACAAGTGATGAATAAGAAAAAATATATTGTTAATGCGATTTAAATTCTATTACTTAAGGATTTATCAATTGTTCACAAATTTGGAAAATAATGTTTTACATTGCTTTCCAAATTGAAGGACCACTAGGTTTTACTAAGGACACTTTAGAGAGTCATTGATGTATAACAAACTTTGAATTGGTGCATTAATGGTAGGTTTTAATATGTTCATATGGTGAATTGAATTTTGGAAATTTAATTGGTATTGAATGATGGGCTTATGGATGAATAAATTTATTTATGAGTACACTTGGAATTTTTCAAGAGTTGTAATAGAATTGTCTATGAATGTGTTGATATTCTATGTAGTTGAATTACTAGTTGTTGGTTTAGAGTAGCATATCAATGAAAAGGTTATTTTTTTAGGGTGACTAAGGTTTTGACATAAAATGGATAAGAAGACATTATAATTGTTGGTACTTGTAATGCGACTAATCAGGAAAAGATTTAAGTTAAAATATTCCAGTAAGTTTTCTATTAAACTTGTAATACCCCAGAAAATTTTTCGTTGAAATTTTATGTGTAAACGTGTTAGGTTCTATCTTCTAGAATGAATTATATATTTTACATGCTGAATGTCTTAGATTATGACCCACCATTGCGTAGAGTATCGAATAAGATTTCCAACGATATGGTGATCATCTAAAACGGACCCGAGCGACGAGTTATGAACATTCCGCTCGAATCATGAATAGTAGTAAACAGTAAAACGTGCAGGAAAAAGTATTGAGGCCTGGCGTATTTTTTCTCCAAATTTAAACAATCATAACTCCTTGTACATAATGATCTCGGTGAACTACTATATATCAACGGAAATCTCTATGAGTCCTCTTTCCAATGAAATTGGTTTCATCCAATTTGTCTATCGGAGCAAAAAGTTATGGTCGATCTACTTCAGCCTATCAAAAGTGAATTTTTGGGTAAACTTCAA
>NW_025885732.1:6662-67364 GCF_002878395.1 Capsicum annuum
ACGTTATGGTCGATCTACTTCAGCCTATCAAAAGTGAATTTTTGGGTAAACTTCAAATGATCATAACTCCTCGTACACAATGATCTGGGTGAGATACTATATATCAATAGAAATATATGAGAGTCCTCTTTCTAATGAAATTAGGTTAATCCAATTTGGATATCGGAGTAAAACATTATGGTTGATCTCCTTCAGACTATCAAAACAGTCTATCAAAGGATAGATTCAAGAATTATTTGATTTTTAGGGGCGTTTTGGTCATCCCCCCTCTCCCAAAATCCGTCCAAACCCTCTATTAAATCCTATTAGAATTATTATATGTTATATTTCATCAAATTCCCTCAAAAAGAAAACCCTGAGCTCCTATATCCAACTATAAGAACCTTTAAAGTGCACCATTAATTCTGCAAATTTATTCAAGATTGCAAGTTCATAGTTCAAGAACTCCAAGAACCATCATTTAAAGGCACTATTAACATCTCAAAAATGGTATCGATCTAAAGTTTATCATTCAAGGTATGTGGGGTTTTTCAATAAGAACTCTCTTTCGTTCTTGTGCCCAAAAGTAATTTTCTTTACAAAGACATGATTTTTATTTGATTTTTATGAATTTAAAGCATGAACCCATATCTTATGATGATTATTATAAAATCTTGATGTTTATGATTTTGAAAGATGAATTTACATGTGAGGAGATATAAAGCATGAATCTTGAATGATATTTATCATGATTTTGATATTTGAATCGTGAATCCCCATTGGAAATTGTGTTTTTTAGAAAGTGTGTGTTATAGCACGTTGATTTTGAATATTTGAGATATTTTGAATGATTTGACCTTTTGGTCTTAATGGAGTTATTTTGAAATCAAGTGTGAAAGAAATCCATAACGTGGTTGATTTTGATAGATGGGAAGCATGATGGCTCCTGATGTATAATTATATATTATTGAAATTATTTTGTTATTGATTGTCTTTGAAATAATCTGATCTATGTCTGGGATAAATCTTTAGGACTGAGTGGGAGGTATAAAGTGACCTTAATTTGCTCGAACTATGTGTCCCCATAGGAGTGAGCCTAAGGCTGATTTATAGAGTGATCACTAGTTTGTGTGGATTTGATATCAATAGTCCTACTCCGATTGCAAGGATAGGATAGCTCTCCCCAACTTGGTTTTTACGTTGAACTCCATGTAGCTCACATAGTTTATGTCGGTTATAGGATCTCCCAGTGTGTGTGTGTTTCCTTGTGTCTATAGTGAATGGTGAAGTGATTTGAATGTGGAATTGTGAAAGTTATTCTTTTGAAAGATTTAAATGATATTTACATTATGAGAATTGATAATCTTGATGAACTGAAAGTGATTGACAAATTATATGATGACTCACATGTGTTATTGTACTTATTTCATCCTCTCATGATTATGATAATTTTCTTCGAGCTATGTGAGTCTTTCATACATCCTGCATATTTCTTATAAATATTTATGATTATGATGTTTATACAATTGCATAACCCCCATATAATCGGTTCCTTTCCATGGAACTAACCTACATCTTTGGATGTAGGCTGTATTTTCTCAGAATGCAGGTTTAGGTGCTCAATTCTAGGTTCGACAGTGATTCTTCGGGCATGCTGTTCTACATTCTCTTTTGTGGTGAGTCCTTATGTTCCGAGGAAGTAATGTCTGATGTTGGTTTCATAAAATTATTTATATTTGATAACTGAGTATGAGTTAGTTGGGGCATGTCTCAATGGCTCACTAGTTTTATTGGTTTTCTTAGAGGCTTATCAGACTAGTATATATGTTGGGAGTTGACTAACAAGTTGTATTTGGTTATCTTTGTGAAATTCTTTTATTCTTGGATATTGATTACTGTGTTGATATTTGAGGGTTATTTGTGGAAACCCTATTAATTTGTGTTGAATTGAATGAAAATGGCTCAAAGGGTTAGCTTAGGGCTACTCGTAGCCTCAAGCACTGTGTGACGCTCCGGGACCCATTTTTTGGGGAGTTACAAACTTAGTATCAAAGCCTAAGGTTTTAAGGTGTCCTAGGGAGTCTGACAAGCAGCGTTAAATAGAGTCTTGATCATCAGTGTGTAGCGTGCCACATCTATGAGCAAAAGGCTACAAGACATTTTAGAAAAAAGTGTGATTCTTTCTTTCAAAAGTCTATCGTTCTTAAAGTGTCTCTCTCTTATATTGATTCATGCTCTCCTTTTTTATAAATATGCCTTTTCATCGAGTGAGAAGAAATAATGATGGTCAGCAACCTCAACTCACTAACCCATTGAATGAAAACATGTCTCACGCTGAATTTTAGGCAGCCTTTTAGGTGCTGGCCCAAGATGTTACTGCAAATGTTCAGGCCAACTTGGCCCTAGCTCTATAAAAGCAAGGAGGTGATTCAGCTTCTGCTTGGATCTATGAATTCATGCGGATGAATCCACTGAAATTCTATGGGTCCAAGTCTAATGAGGATCCACAGTTATTTTTAAAGGAGGTGCAGAAGATTACTCAGGTGATGCATGTATCTGAGGAACATAGTGTGGAGTTGGCTGTGTATAGGTTGAAAGACCTTTCTTATGTCTGGGTTGTTGATTGGAAGAAAGGTAGAGGTGAGGCAGTTGTCCCTACAACTTGGCAAGAGTTCCTGGATGCATTCCTGGATAAGTTTTTCCCTTTAGAGATGAGGGAGGTGAAGTTGGAAGAGTTTATGAACCTACGAAAGGGCTCTATGACTATTAGAGAGTACTGTCTAAAGTTCAATCAGTTGGCCAAGTATGCTCCTGACTTAGTGGCTGATAATCGGGCTAGTATGAGTAAGTTTGTGACTGGAGTGTCTAGTTATGTAGTTAAAGAGTGTAGGTTTGCTATGCTGAATAGTGAGATGTATCTTTCTAGGCTGATGACTCATGCCCAACAGATTGAGGCAGATAAGATTAAGAAGAGAGATAGTGTGAAAGAAAATAAGAGAGCTAGGTCCAAGCAACACGGAAAGGGTCAGACTAGATCACAGGAAGGGAGTCACCCTCAGTATCAAGATCATTCTTCAATGCCAGCACCGTCATTTGCTAGTGCTCCCATGCCTAGAGGTAGGAAGGAGCAAGGTAGCAGGTCATATGCATCTAGGTCCTAGTACAGTGCTGGCAGTAAGCCAAATTGTCCCTTGTGTCCTAAGTATGGTAGGGCTCATTCGGGTGAGTGTTGGGATGAGAAGAGGGGTTGTTTTTGATGTGGTGACATGGGTCACAGAGTTAGAGATTGTCCACGGGATGGATAAGGGTTTCATGACTATCGCCCTCAGACCCATACTCAGACTGTTAGTGCTCAGTTCCAACGACTCGCCCAGCCCCAACTCTGGGAGCCTCTTCTAGCAATGCTGGCGGACAGTGCCAGAATAAATTCTATGCTTTACCGTCCTTCCAGGAACATGAGGACTCTCTCAATGTTGTTACTGTTATTCTTCGTATAATTCAGTTTCATGTGTATGCTTTGTTGGATCCTAGATCTAGTTTCTCATATGTTATACCTTTGATTGCTGTGAATTTTGAAATGAGTCCTGAGATTATTCCTGAGCCTATACCTAGTTTCTACCCTAGTGGGTGATTTGATTGTTGCCCAAAAAGTGTATAAAAAATATCTTGTTATCATTCTTTATAGAGTCTTGTTGGCTGATCTGATTGAGTTAGACATGGTAGATTTTGATATGATTCTGGGTATGGAATGGTTGTATTCTTCTTATGTCTCTATTGATTGTCGGACCCGAGTGGTGAAGTTTTAGTTTCCAAGAGCATCCGTGTTTGAGTGGTCTGGGAATTCTGTGTTACCTAAGAGTCATTTTATCTCTTACCTCAAAGCTAGAAAGCTTATTTCCAAGGGGTGTATTTACCATTTGGTTAGACTCAAATACACTAAGACTGAGACTCCAACTCTCCAGTCTGTTAACGTTGTCAATGATTTTTCTAATTTCTTTTCGGATGATCTCCTAGGGATACCTCTTGATAGAAAGATAGAGTTCAGGATTGATCTACTTCCCGATACTTAGCCCATATTTGTTCCTCCTTACCATATGTCCCTTACAGAACTTAAGGAGTTGAAATAGCAACTCAAAGATCTACTAGATAAGGGTTTCATAAGGCCCAGAGTTTCTCCTTGTGGTGCTCCTGTGTTGTTTGTAAGAAAGAAAGATGGCTCTTTGCATATGTGCATTGATTACCGCCAACTGAATAAAGTCATCGTAAAAAATAAGTACCCCTTTCTGAGAATAGATGATTTGTTTGACCAATTGCAAGGTGCAAGTTATTTCTCAAAGATAGACCTTCGTTCCCGCTGTCATCAACTCAAAGTTAGGGAGTGTGACATCCCAAAAACTGCTTTACGAACTCATTATTGCCATTTTGAGTTTCTTGTTATGTCTTTCGGTTTAACTAATGCCCCAACAACTTTCATGGACCTCATAAATTGAGTGTTCAGACCATATCTAGATATGTTTGTCATAGTGTTCATCGATGATATACTGGTGTACTCCCATAGTGAGGATGAATATTCTGATCATCTCTGAAATTTCTAGCAAACCCTTAGAGATCACAAGTAGTTTGCCAAGTTCAGTAAGTGTGACTTTTGGCAAAGGTCAGTTGCTTTTCTGGGTCATATTATTTCTTTCGAGGGTATTATAGTTAATCCCCAAAAGACCGAAGCTGTTAGAAATTGGCCTAGACCTATTTCTCCGATTGATATCTGAAGTTTCTTGGGTTTACCTGGCTATTACCACCGTTTTGTTAAGGGTTTCTTGTCTATAACATCTCCTATGACTCAGTTGACCCAAAGGAAAGTGAAGTTCTTGTGGTCCGAATCTTGTGAGAAGATTTTTCATGAGTTGAAGACTCGACTTACTTCAACCCCTGTTTTGACTTTGCCTAATGGTGTTAATGGTTTTGTGGTGTACTGTGATGCTTCGAGAGTTGGGTTGGGTTGTGTATTGATGCAGAATGGTAAGGTGATAGCTTATGCTTCTAGACAGTTGAAACCCCATGAGAAAAAGTACCCCACCCATGACCTTGAGTTGGCTGTTATTGTGTTTGCTTTGAAAATCTGGATACACTATATTTATGGTGTCCATGTTGATGTTTTCACTGATCATAAGAATCTGTAGTATGTTTTTACCTAGAGAGAATTGAATCTTAGGCAGAGATGATGGTTAGAATTATTAAAGGACTATGATATGAGTGTGCTGTACCATCTGAGCAAGGCCAATATTATGGCAGATGCCCTAAGTAGAGTTTTCATGGGTAGTATTTCGCATGTGGTAGAAGGTAAGAAAGAGTTTGGCTCGTGATGTACATCGTTTGGCTAGATTGGGGGTTAGGTTGTTTGACTCTGCAGAAGGTAGTATAGGGGTTCAGAGTAGTTCCGAATCATTCTTGGTTTAAGAAGTGAAGGAAAAGCAATACTTAGATGCTAGTTTGGTCAGACTGAAGGAGACAGTCAAGCACCAAAAAGTAGAGGTTTTCTCCCAAGGGGGAGATGGTGTGTTGAGATTTCAGGGTAGATTGTGTGTCCCGAATGATCTGAGATAGAGGATTATGGCTGAAGTACACGGGGCACGATATTTTATTCTTCTTAGTGCCACCAAGATATACTAAGACTTGCGGGAAATATATTGGTGTAGTGGCATGAAGAAAGATATAACAACTTTTGTAGCTAAGTATGCAACATGCCAACAGGTTAAGGTTGAACACCAAAGACCTGGTGGTATGATGCAAGAGTTTACTATTCCTACCTTGAAGTGAGAAGAGACAAATATGGACTTTGTGATTAGTTTTCCTACTTCCCGACGCCGTCATGATTCCATTTGGGTTATGGTTGATAGTTTGACTAAGTCTGCTCATTTCTTACCTGTTCATACATTATATACTACTGAGGATTATGCTAGATTGTATATCCGAGAGCTAGTCAGACTGCGTAGAGTTCCCTTGTCTATATTTTTGGATAGGGGTACTCAGTTTACTTCACAATTTTGGAAAGCTTTTCGGAAGGGTCTTGGTACCCAAGTTCTTTTGAGTTCTTCTTTTCATCCACAGACCAATGGTCAGGCTGAGCGGACCATCTAGACCTTAGAGGATATGTTGAGAGCTTGTGCACTTGACTTGAAGGGAAGTTGGGATGATCACTTACCATTGATGGGGTTTGCTTACAATAACAGTTTTCACTCTAGTATTGACGTAGCTCCGTTTGAAGCCTTATATGGGAGGAAATGTAGATCACTCATAGGTTGGTTTGAGGTGGGTGAACCGGCTGTGAGTGGTCTTGATTCGGTATTTGAAACTATGGTAAAAGTTAAGTTGATTAAGGAAAGGTTGAACAATGCACAGAGTCGTCAGAAGTCATATGCGGATGTTAGAAGGAGAGACCTTGAGTTTGAAGTTGGTGACCTAGAGTATCTAAAAATTTCACCCATGAGGGGGGTGAAGAGATTTGGAAAGAAAGTGAAGCTTATTCCCCGTTATGTTGGTCCTTACAAAATTCTTAGCCGTGTTGTTAAGGTAACTTATGAGGTCGAGTTGCCTTCCGAGTTGTCCTCTGTTCATCTAACATTCCATATCTCCATGCTTAGAAAGCATATTAGCGATGCTGTGGTAGTGGATTCCTATATGAGTGCTGACATTCAAGAAAATCTTTCTTTTGATGAGATTCCTGTTGAGATTCTTGATTTCAGCATCCGAAGACTAAGGAGCAAAAAAGTTCCCTTGGTCAAGGTGTTGTGGCGAAACCAATCTGTTGAGGGTGCAACTTGGGAAGCTGATGCGGATATGCAATCCAAGTACCCACACCTATTATTCACGAACTCCAATCAAGACGAAGGTACCGTTCTTTCCTAAATCATGCACTTTTGATAAAAGTTGCAGCAGTTCAGCTGTCATTTATTAAGTGTTCAGCTGTAGTTTCTTGAATTTATGCATTCTATGTTGCATTCAGAGTGAGAAACGATGTGGTGATGAGTCTAAAGAATGGTTTCAGCTGTATGCTCTATTCCCTATCTAATCTTGGCATGTATAGCATCATTCGAGGATGAATTTTTCCAATGGGGGGATGATGTAATACCCCGGGAAAATTTTTGTTGAAATTTTATGCGTAAATGTGTTGGGTTCTATCTTCTAGAATGAATTATAAATTTTTCATGCATAATGTCTTGGATTATGACACACCATTGCATAGAGTATCTAATAATATTTCAAACGATATGTGGATCACCCAAAACGGACACCCGAGCAACGAGTTATGAATATTCCGATCGAACCATGAATAGTAGTGAACTGTAAAACATGCAGGAAAAAGTACTGAGGCCCGGCGTGTTTTTGCTCCAAATTTAAACGATCATAACTCCTTGTACATAATGATCTGGGTGATCTAATATATATCAATGGAAAGCTCTGCGAGTCCTCTTTCTAATGAAATTGGTTTCATCCAATTTTTCTATCAGAGCAGATATTTATGGTCGATCTACTTCAGCCTATCAAAAGAAAATTTTAGGGTCAAATTCAAATAATCATAAATCCTCATATGCAATGATATGGGTGTGATACTATATATCAATGGAAATATATGAGAGTCCTCTTTCTAATGAAATTGGTTTCATCCAATTTGGATATTGAAGTAAAATGTTATAGTTGATCTACTTCAGACTACCAAAACAGTCCACCAAAGGACAGATTCGAGAATTATTTGATTTTTAGGGGCGTTTTAGTCATTCCTCCTCACCCAAAATCCGTTCAAACCCTATATTAAAGCCTATTAGAAGCATTATATGTTATATTTCATTAAATTCCCTCAAAAAGTAAACCCTAATCTCCTACATCCAATTTTAAGAATCTCCAAACTTCACCATTAATTCTGCAAATTTATTCAAGATTCCAAGTTCCTAGTTCAAGAACTCCAAGAACCATCATTCAGAGGCACGATTAACATCTCAAAAATGAGTATCAATCTAAAGTTCATCATTCAAGATATGTGGGGTTTTTCAACAAGAACTCTCTTTCGTTCTTGTGCCCAAAAGTAATTTTCTTTACAAAGGCATGATTTTTATTTGATTTTTACGAATTTAAAGCATGAAACCATATCTTATGATGATTAATTTACATGTGTGGAGATATAAAACATGAATCTTAAATGATATTTATCAAGATTTTGATATTTGGGTCGTGAATCCCAATTGGAAATTGTGTTTTTCGAGAAAGTGTCTGTTATAAGCACGTTGATGTTAAATATTTGAGATATTTTGAATGATTTGACCATTTGATCTTAATGGAGTTTTTTTGAACTCGAGTGTGAAATAAATCTACAACGTGGTTGATTTTGATAGATGGAAAGCATGATGGCTCCCGATGTATATTTATATATTACTGAAATTGTTTTGTTGTGGGTTGTCTTTGGAATGACCTTACTTCCCTAGAACTACATGCCTCCGTAGGAGTGAGTCTGAGGCTAATTTATATAGTGATCACTAGTTTGTGTGGATTTGATATCGATAGTCCTACTCCAATGGCAAGGATAGAACAGCTCTCCCCAACATTGGTTATACATTGGACTCCATGTATCTCACATGGTTTATGATGGTTATAGGATCTCCCAGTGTGTGTGTTTCCTTGTGTCTATGGTGGATGGTGAAGTGATTTAAAAGTGGAATTATGAAAGTTATTCTTTCAAAAGATTTAAATGATGTTTACATTATGAGAATTGATATTCTTGATGAACTGAAAGTGATTGACAAATTATATGATGACACACATGTGTTATTGTACTTATTTCATCCTCTCATGTTTATGATGAATTTTTTCGGGCTATATGAGTCTTTCATACGTCCTGTATATTTCTTATAAATATTTATGATGATGATGTTTATACAACTGCATACACCCCCATATACTCGATTCCTTTCCATGGTACTGACCCACATATTCAGATATGGGTTGCATTTTCTTGGAATGTAGGTTCAGGTGCTTAGTTCCAGGTTCGACAGTGATTTTTTGGGTACACTGTTCTACATTCTCTGTTGTGGTGTGTTCTCATGTTCCGAGGACATGATGTCTGATGTTGGTTTCACAGAATTAGTTACATTTGATAACTGAGTATGAGTTAGTTGGGGCATGTCTCAATGACTCGCTAGTTTTATTGGTTTTCTTAGAGGCTTGTCAGACTAGTATAGATGTTGGGAGTTGACTAACAAGTCGTATTTTGTTATCTTTCTAAAATTCTTTTATTCTTGGATGATGATTACTCTGTTGATATTTGAGGGTTATTTATGGAAACCCCGTTGATTTGTGTTGAACTGAATAAACATGGATCAAAGGGTTAGCTTGGGGCTACTCATAGCCTCAAGAACCGTGTGACGCTCTGGGACCCATTTTCCGGGGCGTTACAATAATTTTTAAGTGTTTTCAAATCGATAGGAAAAGGATTGGTGGGTGATAAGATGTATGATAGTATGGCATCCAAAGGTATAAGTATGGTTTAATTGTCTTCATAGTTTTTATCTGAATTTATATTTTTGATGTAATGCTAAATTTGTTGTAACGGGAAATGGTAGGTGGTAGATTAGTGAGGTAAGAATTTTTGAGCATATTGGGTATAAAAAAAGTGGAAATACTTATGAACGGGATAGCACTTTGGTAGTAGAATTTAGTATTTTGGAATGTCAAAAGCCATACTTATATGGTGACTAAAAATTTTTTGGTTTAGAGTATGAGATATTATGTTATGTTCATGTTTTAAAGGTATAGATGGGTAAATGATATAGGGGAACAGATTTGAGTTTTGGATATTATGGAGTTTATTCTATTAAAATTTATCGTATGGGTACAATTTGTGAATTTAAAATTCTAGTGGCATTGCATGATCATTATGGGGTGACAAATATGAAGGAATGAGACATCATTTATAGATCCTTGGAGTAGATCTAAAGATTTGTGTTTATTTCTGCCATAAAATCAAACACAATAATAAAATCAATAATATTTATTTATTGAAGGCGGAATATATTTGCACAAACATATAATTGAGGTTTAAGGAATTTTTTTTGTTAGTTAGACCATTAATTGTTCATGTTATGACAACTTGTTTACACGTTTATTACCTAGAGGGCTTACCATTTTATGTGTTTGTTGAAGATTTCAAAGTGATTGATACTAATTGTTCTGATTGGTTGCATATATTTTGATAATGTATATAGGGTGCATGCTTATGGCGTGAGATGTTTTTGGGATGATCGATGATTTTTCTACTACTTGGCATACTAATCTTATTTTTTAAATGTAGGCTGAGGCATGATATTTGAATATTTAGATGGAATTGGAAATTATTGTCTGATACTTTAGCATTAGCTCCCAGAAATGGTATTATCAGACATGAAGTTTGTCCTATCACTATTGGATGAGGCTTATTCAGATAGAAAGTGCCTGAAGTTATCTTGGAAATAGTAGACTTTCTTTTTAAAGGGGAAAAAACATGATTTGATATTGTGGAGTGTGGAAATATTTTTGTAAGGGTTCTTGGAATTTTGTTGGTGTAGTGTCGGTACTAGATTTTTGGGATGTCTATTGACTTGTGCAGACTTTTATAGGTTTAGGTAAACTAGCTATGCTTAGAACTATTGTTTTCAATTTAATTAGATATCATGTTCAGAGATTGTTTGGATACATCAAAAGCAGATTTGAGATTTTTTTATTTTGGATACTAGTGATCCAGTGATAAGAGTTTCGGATGAAAGAAGATTTTTTCTCTTAGTATGGACATAAAAATGTAGACTTGGATTTTCTTTAAAGTGTGCATATAAGGTCTTTCATGGGTTTTACCATTGGTCGACAGTCTTTATACCTTTTTTATTCTTACATTCAAGGACGAACATATGTTTTAGTGGTAGATGATGCAATAGCCCATATAGTCAAATTTGGGACTACATGTGAATTGACTATTTTATCCTTCTTCATAGTTGTATAATTGTGCTTCTGGTGTGTGGAAGTAGGTTACTCAGTTCCATAGGTGTTTGATTGTAATACTCTATACTTTCCATAGTCCCGTTTAGCTCCCAGTATGTCAAAGTCAACTTTAAAAATGTATAACTATTGATATGTGTAGAATTTTTCAGCTTTAGAACCATATAATTGTAGATGATTGAATTATCTTACCAACGATACCAATTTCACCTTAATCAAATGCTCGGGTGACAAGTTATGGCAATAGCAGCGCGTCGCGGTGAAGTGCAGATTTACAATTGTTCATTTTCCTGTAAAGCACCGCAATTACGTCACATCGTGTTGGAAGTCTAAAATAGTACTGGTCCCTTTCTAGTATCTCACCATGAATGGCCAGTATAACGCAAAAATTACCAATGGAACAGACACCACATGCAGTGGAGTGCAAAATGGCACTCATCCTTTTCTAGTGATGCAATGTGATAACGCCGCATAGTACTAAAGCGAAAAATGGCAATTGTCCCTTTTCTAGTAAGCCACCGCAATTGCAGTACAGTGTATTGAGGCATAAAATTGGGATTCTAGTTTCAAACATAAAATTTTAATGCGCAATATAGTCATTTTCCAAGCCCTCAAATTGTGAAAAATACTAGATTAAACCTATTCTAAGCATTATATGCTCACGTTCATCAAAATTTCTCTCCAAGAAACCCGAGATCTTCAAATCTTAATCCTCAACATATTCAAATTTCACCATTCTTTTTCTAAGATAACCCAAAATACAAGATTTCCAATTCAAGAACTTCAAGAATCAATCTTCAAGAGTAGAAATAGGAACTCAAAGTTCAAGGTTCTTCAATTATTCATCACTAAAGGTATGTGGGGTTCTCAACATGGATAATTCTTTCATCCTTGTGTCCCAAATTACTTTTTAAAGTTAATTTTGCATGAATTTACATTAATTTCAAATTAGGGTTCATACCTGAATATTGCTATTTGAAGATTATGATATTACAAGTTATTTAGATGTTGAATTGCATGTCTACTTTTGTATTTTATGCGTACGACATTAATTACTAGATTTAGAAGTGAATTATAAAGATTTTCATTATTTAACATGAACTTTATGATGATTAAACATGAAATTGATGAATGGGTTATCAAGACCTAGTTGAATATTCATATTTCAAGAATGACAATGATTTTAAGCATCCCATGATTAGTTATATTCAGATTTCAAACAAAGATTTGATCTTTTGATCTAAGATTAGATATGGAATCCACTTACAGTTTTATCTATAGTTTACAGTAAATAGATTCTGTAGAGGTTTTCATTATAAACCCTCATACTAGCTTTAAAAGTGGCTTTCCTACAGAATGAGCATACAAATTAAAGGGGGTAGTATTTAGAACCAAGTTGGGTATGTTCACATTCCCTAGAACTACGAGCCAATGTAGTTATAGATTATTAGATTATTCCAATTTCTATATGGATGATAGTTATAGATGTAATCACTTACATTAAGTTATACTCCTTATAAAGAGTATGACATATCTCCCCAATGTGAGGTTTTCCCATAAAAAAACTAGACATTGATCTCCATGTTAGCTCACATAGTTTATGTCAGTTAGAAAAACTTCCATACAGAAAAGAGCAAGGAATAATAGAAAAACTTTTAGAGACTAAGTGTAAAGGATCACGATTTTAGTTAGATATTGTTTTATATAAGTCACTAGCTACTAGATTTCACCTTTTAGTTTACAGAGATAGAGGTGAGTCCCTTTACACTTAGCATGTATGATTTGAGAAAAGATTTAAAGTACAGATTTAGAACTAAGTGTGGTGGCTCACTGGATTCATATAATATGTTTTATCATTCACGATTTATGGCTAAAGTTTTCAATTAATCAAGCTGAAGTGAGACTTTATTACTTAGAATGCATTATTTATGCGAAAGATATATGTATCCCCTTACTATTTTAGTATGAATTTCTTCCCTATATGCTTAGTACATTCTAGAAGTACTGATTTATATATACGTCTGTGTGCTACATTGTCTCATAATATAGGTTTGGATGCTTAGTTTTAGCAGCATGAGTGTTTAGAGTATCTCCATCTACATCCTGATAGTTGGTGATTCCTTATGGTTTGGGGACCCAGTCATTCAGATTTTCTAACTTATTATAGTATTTTATTCAGTATTTCAGTCAGTTCGAGTCAGCTGGGGACCTATCCCAGTGGCTCTCTAGTTATTAGTAGTAAAGGCTTGTCATAATACTAAATATAATTTAGATTTTCAGCACTGATTATCCAGACTTCTGAGATAAATACCTTCAGATATTATGTTCAGATAATTTAAGCATATCTCAGATAGAATTCCGCATTTTAGATTTGATTATATATCTATATTTATTTAATATGATCTTCAGATTTAGTAGATGGCTTACAGGATTTTCTTAAGGATACTCATAGTCTTGATCATCGTGTGACATCTCGGTACCCATTTTTGGGGTATTTCAAACTTGGTATCAGAGCTAGGTTTAAGAGTCCTAAGGAGTCAGACAAGCCACATTACGTAGAGTCTTGATCATGGGTGTGTAGAGCGTCATATTTATGAGCAAGAGGCTATGGGACTTTTTAGGAAATTATCTCTATCGTGCTTATAATATCTCTATCTATTTTTAACTTATGCTCTTACGTGGAAGTTGAGTATTCCTCTTTGCCGAGCTAATAAAAGAAAAAATAATAACCAGCCACCCCAGCCTGCTGACCTTCTGAATAAGAATGTATCCCATACTAAATTTTAGGCTTCCTTTCATGCGTTAGCTCAAGCTGTGACTGCCAATGTTCAGGGCAACCATCAAGCGGTAGTCCCACTTTAGCATAATGGGGACTTAGCAGCAGCCAAAATTTATGACTTCATGAGAATGAATCCTCCTAAGTTCTTTGGGTGAAAATCAGGTGAGGACGCATAACTTTACTTATATGAGATAACAAAGATCACTCAAATTATGCATATTACTGAGAAAGAGAGTGTAGAGTGGGCATCCTAGAGGCTGAAAGATATGGCATATGATTTGGTGGTTATATGGAAGAATGGTAGAGGTAAGAATGCATCTCCTATGAGTTGGCATGTGTTTTTGGATGCATTTTTAGATAGGTTTTTCTTCGTGAGATGAGAGAATCCAAGGTAGTGATGTTTGTAAACCTGAGGTAGGGCTCAATGGCAGTGAAAGAGTACTGCCTTAAGTTTAACCAGTTGTCTAAGTATGCCCCTGATACGATATCTAACCCTAGGGCAAGTATGAGTAAGTTTGTTACTGCAGAATCTGGTTTTGTAGTCAAAGAGTATAGTACTGCCATGCTGATTGGGTACATGGATCTTTCTAGGCTGATGATTCATGTTGAACAGATTGAGGTAGAAAAGTTGAAGGGGAGATAAAGGGGAGATAAGAAGGCTAGAACTGGGCAGTTTCATTATGGCCAAACAAAGTTTAGAGGGGGAAATCATTCACAATTTCAAAGTCACCCGTCTATGCTAGTGCCATCTTTAGCTACTGCTCCCTCCCCTAGAGCTAGGCAGAAGCAGTGGGGTAAGACCTCTATGTCCAAATCATAGAATAGTGTGAGTGGAAAACCCAGTTGTCCTCCATGTGCTAAGTGTGGTAAGAATCATCTTGGTGAGTGTTTGTTGGGACAAAAAGGTTGTTATTAGAGTTATCAATATGGGCTGGCCCAACCCAACCTTAGCGGGCTAGAGAGATAAATGGGTTAGGATGGGCTGACGCTTTTAGCTAAAGGGCCATTGACAAGGCAGCTCAACCCATCCCTAAGCGGGCCACGGGTAGGCCCTTAAAAAAAAACCTAAAAACATGTTAAATGAAAATATTCAAATAGTTTAAAATTATCATATATTCTAATAGTAACAAATTCACTAAAGATTCAAGAGTCATGTCATTTCAAAGTAAAAAATAGTAATCACCAAAAGATGGACAAAAACTAAATTCAAAAACTTAGAAATTTTAACCGGACTAAAATCTTGCTCAGTTAAAAGAAGGGTTACAGTAACATGGCCAACACGTTTTAACATTATTAAAGGAGTTCCAAAAGAATTATCTTACAGACATCATGACTCAAGGTTGACAATAATTCACTGGGACTTAAAAGCTAGCAATGTCTTGCTAGATAGAAAGATAACGCCCAAGATATCTGACTTAAGGCTATCAAGGGTATTCGAAGATGATGTTGAAGAAAAGACTCAATATGTAATTGGAATAAGATGTGAATACTTTGGATGGTTTGACCAACTACAATATATAATAATAAGCTAATAGAAAAGCTTGCCATTCAAAGATGGACAAAATTTAAGGTGGAACGGTTCCATTAGCAATTGGCAAAGTGTATACTCCCAAATTCAAGTATCTATTTTTCATTATATATATAAACTAAGAAGAAAATCTTAAAGCATTCCATAACACTGTGTATTGTTTATTCATATTAAGACACTTGAATATATAATTTTAAAGTCTAAACATAAATAATAATTTTGTAATAGTTGAATGCGTATAATTTATTTTTATTTAAAAATTAACAAATAATTAGTTCATCTAAAAAGTTCTCGACTAGCTATCAAGTTCCAAAAATAATAGCAGTACAAGTACTCCAACAAGCTATCACTATCAGTACAGTTGTAAAAGCAAGAACAACTTAACAAACGCAATCAAAACAACTAATATTTTTTCATCTTCTTCCATGTATCCATTTGGACGAACTCAATTTTGCATTCAAAGAAAGAAAATGAAGTAATCCCTACTCCTAATAGTCAAATGTAATGTACGTCTTTAACTCTTTAAGTGATTACTGCCATTTGTAATTATTTATTAATTAATATTTAAGTCTTCAGAGTTAAGTTGGGTTGGGCTTAGAGCTTGGGCCTTGGAGTTGATCCATTGTATACTTGGATTAATTAAAAATATTTAATACATATTTTTGAAGTTTCAGCACACGGGATGCCCTCTGAGGCCAACGGTCTAGGCCTCTGATGCCGATGGGTCATGTTGGGATTGGATTTTAAGCATCGTTTCTAAAAGGGCGGAAAAAAGTATAACCCAAGCCCACTTAATTAAAGGGTTGGGTTAGGCCGGCCTCATGGGCCAAGCCCATTTTGATAGCTCTAGTTGTTATGGTTATGGTATTTTAGGACATAAAATCAAAGAGTATCACATGCTAGGTAGGGAAATAGTAATTTTCACCCCCAAATTCAAGTTACTAGTGCACCAGCTTCTCTAAGTTACCTAGTCCTTCCTTAGGTGTATTACCAAGTACCGGTGGTGGTCAGCGCCAGAATTGATTTTATGCTTTACCATCCCATCAGGAGTAGTGTAGTTCACCATATATTATTACTGGTATGCTTCATTTCTTTCATCTTGATGTTTGTATTGTTAGATCCAGGGTCAAATTTCTCTTACGTGACCCTACTAATTGCAGTAAATTTTTGAGTAGGTCCTGAAAATCTTCCTAAGACCTTCTTAGTTTCTACCTAGTGGGTGTGTAAATTATTGTCGAACAGATCTATAGAAAGTGTCCTATCACTGTCCTTTATAGGATCATATTAGTAGACTTAATAAAGTTAGATCTGGTAGACTTAGACCTTATTTTGGGCATGGGTTGGCTCCATTTTTGTTATGCATCTATAAATTGTTGCACCAGAGTGGTGAAGTTTTAGTTTCAAGATGAGCCAGTCATTGAAGGGGAAGGTAATTCAGTGTCTCCCAAGAGTCATTTCATATCCTATATTAAGGCCAGAAAGTTGATCTCAAAAATGTGTATCTATAATCTAGTTTAAATCAAAGACATTAAGTCTGAGACTCCAAGAGTTTAGTCAGTCTATGTAGTCAATGAGTTTCGTGAGTTTTTTCCTAAAGATTTTCCAGGGGTACCTCCTGATAGGGAAATAGAATTTGGTATTGACCTTCTTCTAGATACTCAGACTATCTCTATTCCTCCATAAAGATCTGTTTGATAAAGATTTCATAAAGCCTAGTGTCTCTCCATGGGGCGCTCCAGTCATATTCATGCAAAAGAAAGATGGTTATTTGTGAATATTCATTGACTATTGTCAGCTGATTAAAGTCATAATCTAAATCAAATATCCTCTTCCTAGGATTCATAACTTATTCGACCAATTCCAGGTTTAAGTTATTTTGACAAGATAGATCTTAGATCTGGGTATCATCATCTTAGAGTAAGGAATATGATATTCCAAATATAGCTTTCAAAACCCGTTACAATTATTTTGAGTTTCTAGTCATGTCTTTCATGTTGACAAATTCCCTAGCAACCTTGATGGACATGATGAACAGAGTGTTCAAAGAATATTTGGAAATGTTTGTCTTAGTTTTTATAGATGATATTCTTGTCTATTGTTGTAGTGAGGATGACCATGTAGGCCATTATAGAATTGTGTTTCAAAATCTTAGGGATCACCAGTTTCTCGCCAAATTTATCAAATGTGAATATTTTCTAAGATTAGTAGCTTTCCTCAGTTATATTGTTTCCAGTAATGGCATTAGAGTGGATCCCCAAAAGACAGAAGAAGTAAGAAACTAGACTAAACCTAACTCTTTGCCCAATATTAGAAGTTTCTTGTTTTTAGCTGTCTATTATAGATGTTTTGTTAAAGGGTTTTCTTCTATTGCATCCCCTATGTCTTGATTAACTCAGAAGAAAATTAAATTTCAGTGGTCAAATTCTTGTGAGAAAACTTTTTAGGAGTTGAAGACTCGACTCACTTCAGTGCTAGTTTTAGCGATACTTGATGGTACAGATGGGTTCTTTGTATATTTTGATGCTTCTAGAATTGTTCTGGGTTGTGTTTTAATGTATAGAGGTGGTAAGGTTATAGCCCATGCCTCTATATAGCTTAAGCCTCACGAAAAGAACTACCCAACCCATGATCTTAAGCTAGCTATTGTGGTGTTTGCATTGAAAATTTGGAGGCACTATCTTTATGGGGTGCATGTTGATGTATTCATGGATCATAAACGTTTACAATATGTGTTCACTTAAAGATAGGTAAATCTTCATCTAAAAAGGTGGTTAGAATTGCTGACGGATTATGACTTAAGTGTGTTGTACCATCCGGGCAAGGCCAATGTAGTGGCAGACGACCTTATTAGACAGTCTATAGGAAGTGCTACCCATGTAGAGAAAGATAAGAGAATTAGTTTAGCAAGTTCATCGGTTAGATAGATTGGGTGTGAGGTTGGTTGACTCACCTGAAGGGAATGTTTGGGTTCAGAGTAGTTCAGAATCATCTCTAGTTTCTGAAGTGAAAGAGAAGTAGGATAAGGACTCTAGTTTGGTCAATCTAAAGGGGTTAGTTAAAGACCAAAAGGTAGACGTTTTCTCCAAAGGGAGAGATGGTGTGTTGAGATACCAAAAAAGATTATGTGTTACATATGTTGATGACTTGAGGCAACAGATTATGGCAAAAGTGCATGTTGTGCGTTACTCCATTCATCTAGGTGTCACAAAGATGTAACGTGATTTACCAGAATTCTATTGGTAGAATGGTATGAAGAAAGACATCGTAGAATTTGTAAACTAGTGTGCAACTTGTCAACGGTTTAAGGTAGAGCACCAAACATTTAGTGGAACATTGTAGGAATTTTGTATTCCCACTTTGAAGTGGGACGAGGCGAAATGGACTTTGTGATAGGATTATCTCATTTATGTCGACAACATGATTCTATATGGGTTATTGTAGATAGATAGACAAAATTAGCCTATTTTTTGCCAGCTTGCATGTTCTACTCAGCTGAAGATTATGCTAAGTTGTATATTAGAGTGTTAGTTAGATTGCATGGAGTTCCCTTGTCCATAATCTTAGATAGGGGTACTCAGTTTACCTCTAAATTTTGGAAAGCCTTTTAGAAGGTTCTCGGTACCCAAGTTTATCTCAGTTCAGCTTTTCACCCACAGACAGATAGTCAGGCAGAGAGGACCATTCAGACCTTAGAGGATATATTGAGAGTGTGTGTTCTTGAAATCAAAGGCAGTAGGGATAAATACTTGCCATTGATTAAGTTTGCCAACAATAATAGTTACCATTCTAGTATTTAGATAGCCCTGTTTGAGGTTTTGTATGAGCAGAGATATGGATCACCCGTTAGTTGGTTCGAAGTGGTTAAGATTGTTTGAATAGGCCAGATATGGGGTTTGAAGCCATGGAGAAAGTTTAGTTGATTCGAGAAAGATTGGAAGCAGCTCAGAGTAGTCAAAAATCTTATGAAGATATAAGAGGGAGAGATCTTAAGTTTGAAGTACTTGATTATGTATATTGGAAAGTAACACCCATAAAGGGGGTGAAGAGATTCGGGAAAAAAGGGAAGCTTTGTCCTCGATATATGGGTCCCTACAGGATTTTGAGTTGTGTGGGGAAGGTAGCATATAAGCTTGAGCTACCAGCAGACTTGTCATCAGTTCACCTATGTTCCATGTATCCTTATTGAAGAAGTGCATGCATGATTCAACTATTGTAGTACCTTTAGAAAGCACAGATATTCAGAATAACTTTTCTAATAAAGAAATTCCAGTATAGATTCTTGTTCATTAGATCCGTAGACTAAGGAACAAAGACGTTCCCTTGGTCAAAGTTCTTTGGTAAAATCAGTCTATTGAGGGTGCCACTTGGGAAATAGAAGTAGACATACATACCAAGTATCCTCAACTCTTCTCCACAAACTCAGATTCTGCTAGAGGTAACAGTCTTCCCTAATTCAGTTCTTTTCCAGTCACTGATTCAGCCATGTGATTATCTTCATGTCAAGTAATGCATCCACAACTTAGTACAAATGCTTAGTCTATTATAGATTCAGTCATGAAGTTTTGTTTCATTTATGTATGCCAGTATATAGCCTTAGTTCCTCAGTATCCTCAGTTTAACTAGTCTTATTTGAGGATGAATGTTCCCAAGGGGAGATATTGTAGTACCCCATACTTTTCCTAGTCTGGTTTAGCTCCTAGTATCTCAAGGATCAATTTTAAAAATATATAAATCTTGATACATATAGAATTTTCCAGCTCTAGACCCACCAAATTTGTAATGATTTAATTAGTTTTTCAATGATACCAATTTCATATTAATCTGATACTCAGCTGAGAAAATATAGAATTTTTAATGATAAATAGTAGTTCACGCCATAGCAGCACATCGCGGAGAAGGGAAAATTTGCAATTGTCTATTTTCCAATAAAGCACCACGATTACGTTGCATCACGGTGAAGTCCAAATTGGCACTCATACCTTTTAGTAGCTCAACGCAATTTTCTAGTATCACACCAAAATTTTCGATGGAACAGACCCCACGTCCCGATAGAGTATAAATTGGCACTCGTTCTTTTTCAGTGATGCAACACGATTATGCCACATCACGCTAGAACCCAAAATGGCAATTGTCCCTTTTCTAGTGAGCCACCATTATTGCGGAGCGGCGCGCTGAGGCCTAAAATTGGGATTCCAGTTATGAAATTAAAATTTAAAAGGGCAATATAGTTATTTCCCAAGCCCCCAAATCCTATAAAACACTAGATTAAACTTATTCTATACATTATGCGCTCACGTTCATCAAAATTCCTCTCCAAGAAACCCTAGAATTTCAAATCTTAATCCTCAAGAAATTCAAATTCCACTATTTTTTTACCAAGATAACCCAAAATTCAAGATTTTCAATTCAAGAACTTCAAGAATCAATATTCAAGAGCACAAATAAGAACTCAAAGTTCAAACTTCTTCAATTATTCATCAATTAAGGTTTATGGGGTTTTAAACGAGGATAATTCTTTTATTCTTGTGTCCAAAATTAGTTTTTGAATGTAATTTCGTATGACATAACATAAATTGCAAGTAAGGGTTCGTACCCAAATATTGCTATTTGAAGATTATTATATTACATGTGATTTCGATGTTGAATTACATCTCCACTTTCGTATTTTAATGCTATGACATCAATTCCCGGATCATTATTTAGCATGAATTTTATGATGATTTGACATGAAATTACTGCATGGGCTATAAAGCCATAGTTGAATATTGATATTTCTAGAATGACAATTCTTTTACGCATATCATGATTAGTTATATTTAGATTTCGAACAAAGAGTTGATCTTTTGATCTCAGCTTAGATATGGAATCCACTTTACAGTTTTATCTATGATTTATAGTAAACAGATTCACAAGAGGTTTTTAGTATAAACCCTTATAATAGTTTTAAAAGTAGCTTTACTATATAATGAGCATACAAATTAAAGAGGATAGATTTAGTACCAAGTTGGGTATGTTCATATTCCTGAGAACTACGAGCCAATGTAGGTACATATTATCAGATTATTTCTATTTCTATATGGATGACAGTTACAGATGTGATCACTTAGCTTAGGTTATACTTCTTAGCAAGAGTATGACACCTTTTCCCAATATGAGGTTTTCCCATAAGGGAACTAGATGTTAGACTCTATGTTATCTCACATAGTTTATATCAGTCAGAAGAACCTCCCTACAGAAAAGAGTAAAGAATAATAGAAAAACTTTTAGAAACTAAGTGTAAAAGCTCATGATTTTATTCAGATATTGTTTTATATAAGTAACTAGCTACTATATTTTAGATTTTATTTTACATAGACAGAAGTGAGTCCTTTTACACTTAGCATGTATGATTTGAAAATAGATTTCAAGTACAGATTTAGATCTAAGTGTAGTGGCTTACAACATTCATAAAGTATGTTTTATCATTCATGATTTATGATTACGGTTTTCAATTACTCAAGCCTTAGTGAGCCATTATTACTTAGCATACATTATTTATGAGAAAGATATATATTTTCTCGCACTGTTTTACTATGCATTTCACCCCTATATCTCATAATGTAGGTTCAGGTGCTCCATTTAAGTTGCATGAGTGATTTTAAGAATATCCACCTACATCTCAATAGTTGGTGAGTTGTCATAGTTCGGGCACCCAGTCATTCATATTTTCTATCTTATTACAGTAGTTTATACAGTAAGTTTAGTCAGTTTGAGTTAGCAGGGTGCTTGTCCTAGTAGATCTCTATTTATTAGTAGTAGAGGATTATCATACTGCTAGATATACTTTAGATTTCAACATTGATTGTCCAAACTTTTGAGACAAATACTTTCAGATATTATGTTCAGATACTTTCAGCTTAGCTTAGACAGAATTCCGCATTTTAGCTTTGATTATATATTAATATTTCCTTATCTTGTGCTTCAGATTTAGTAGAAGGCTTATAGGGTTAGATTAGAGCTACTCGTAGTCTTTATCACCGTGTGACATCTCGCGACCCATTTTTGGGGCGTTACATTGATTGTTTTTAAGTGAGTTTTTCATTTTCAAAAGCTTTAGAGTTTGAATGGTTGACTTTAGTCAATATTCAAAAATCTGAGTACTATATGAGAATTTTGTAAATTCCATTAGCTACGGAACATTAATTTTAGATTAGTAGCATGGTTTATTTGGGTTTCCAGGCTTACGAGTGTGATTTTGAGCATTTAGATGTGGTGTTGGAAAGTTATGGCATATGGTTGACTTTGGTCAAAATATGATGAAAATGACCTTTGTTGAAAATTCTTACTACACCTTTAAGTACCAAATATCAAGTTTGTCTAGTTTCATAGTTGGATTATTGTTTTTGAATTTCAAACTCATTATGTGGGGTTTGTTGGGTAGTTTTTGTCTTGAAAATCTTCGTGTTATTATTTTTGCTGGTGCATGAAAATTCTCTCTTTAGGTAATAATATTAGTTGATGTAAGTCATGTTTGCCAAAGAGAAATTTGAGTTTGAGGTATGGTTTTCTCATCCTGTTCATGATTGAGTGATCGTCGTTGTAAGGGTTGGATTGTGTCAGTCCATCATGTTTGTGAAGAGGAACAAGACACTTTTATAAAAACTCATTTCGATCCCAAACCTCATTTCCACCATCTTCGAGCTTAGAAATAATGATGTTGAGTATTTTCAAGGGATTTTCAAGATTACACCTTTAGATACGCTTCTAACTTGATAATTTATCATTTCCTAAAATTATTCCATAATATTACATTTAAATCTATGTTTGTTAACTTAATATTTGGGACTTTTCCTAGTAAAGTTAAGATGTGATAAAATTATAATTTCAAAGTCGATTTCAATACCATGTTTTTAAAAATTCAGATTTGAACTCTGAGTCTTAGATAATGTAATTATTTAATAAAGCTTTAGTTTTTCCCCTGCGGTCTTGTGCTTGACTTCCAATTTGAGTTTTTGAACACAGATTTAAAATATATAAACATATGTGTCCCTATTTTTTTTTTTCGAAGAACTCATATTTGAGTATATTGGGGTCATTCAAAGGCTATTTAGAAGTGAATTGTTTTGTTTGAATCGTTGGGCCTCTTTAAGGAAAGCTTAGACTTTCTTTGAGTTCTTATCAAAGTTTTATGTGTTTAACACTAGTATTGGAAACCATAGCAAAGGAAGTCCCGCATATATGAGGTGACAAGTATTTATATAGGTATTGGTATATTATAAAGGGTAAAATGGGATTTAATTGTTAGTTTGGATATTCCTCTATACTAGAGTGTTGTATTGTATTGTACAAAGTTGATTAGTGATTCTATTGAACTTGATAGGAGTTGTATTAATGTTATATGCATTTATCAGTGAGACATGAATTATGCGAGATTGATTGATAAACTTTAGGCATGTACCAATATTACTGAGTTGAGTATGGCCTTAAGAGACTAGAATTTGGATATTTTGTTATTTCTTGTTATTTCATTTACATGCATACTCACTCATATTCATAACATGGCACTATGAAATTATTATTCTGTGAAAGGTTTCTTCGAAAAACTTACATCCCCAATGGGAAGTGTTTTAAGATGAAATTTATTGATTAACATTTTGAACCTTTCCTTGTACTATGTGATGATTTAAAGGCGTGTTCTATGACTTCCATACATAGAAATATTATGTCACGACTCGACTCAAACCGAGGCCCAGGCCATGATGAGCATCCTGAACCATAAAAGTCTGAGATCCCTTCTCTGACTGGCAATCATTTACACAATTCATATATAGTAAGGAAAATGTGGAAAAATATGACAAGACAAAAACATGGTCATTCCTTTACTTCAACTGAAAAATACGAAAATAAATTCGTAAATATTCAAACAAACACCCGACACTAGGTTGCGAAATCTCCAAACACTCAAAAACACCATTGTCTGAATATTGGGACAAGGCACCTAGTCGGGCCATAAACCCGAATTAAATATTAATGTCAAATCAGCAAGGCCTTTCGAAATAAGGGAGGCTCACCAACTACAAACTTTAAACAAACCAATCTACTACTTAGCAAGACCCCGGGACTGTGTCTCAGATCCTGAAATATAGGGGGTCAATCCAGATGTACTGGTACGCAGAGCAATCCAAAATAATATATTTATATATAACATAAGTGAGAGAAATTTATATAACAGGTTACTCAAGATATGCGACGACACATGGGCAAGGTTAAAAGATTTTGAAACAATTGCTTGAAAGTGAGACTCACTCTTTGCTTTACCTCTGAGCTAGTTGGTACACCCTATAATTTTACAATACTATGGGCTATATGGAATTCACCCTTAAATCGGTGGCTAACATCGTAACCCAAGTTTTTTGCAAGAGTTGGAGTTCCTAATTTTTATGTGCCACAGGGCACTAGGCCAGCGTATAATCCCTCTTTGGGGTCATAATAACCGATATCGACAAAACATGGTTTCGGCCAATGAGTTTTCTCAGCTCATGCCTTGTTCGAGTAACTACCTAACTCTCTTAAGCCCATTTTTTACTCTTTTAAACATGCATCAGTCTAAAATTTAAAATTTAAAAATCTGAGGTAAAATCTGCATTCTATTATATTCTGTGACATCATGGCATTATCTATTTTCGTATCATCATACCAAGACTTGCAAGTCATATCTCTAAGACATAAAATATAATTTTAAAATTCTTTCACTCAATACAAAATGTTTGGACTACTAAATCATTCCAACAGCGTAAGAGAATTCGTATATCGAAATTCATGAAAGACTTTTGCAAAGATTCTTTTTTCCAATTTCACAAACATGTGGCGGTTATTTACCTTCTATCAAACTGTGCAATTCCTTTAATAATCATCTAACATTTACAAATAAGAAATATCACACTCTTCAATTCACAACCAACATAAAGTTCATATATAATAGTAAAACCTTAGGTTTATGCATTAAGACATGTAATTGAGTAGCCCATAACTTGTAAATCAAGACATAACACAATAAGAGGGGGAAATAAGTTATTTATACTCTCAATTCGTATTAAAAAAATTGAAAGCCAAATATATAGATATACACGAGTAGAAAATTCATATTTAAGGGAAGACCTCAAGACCAAAACGTTCATAATGGATACTTCTTAATGAAATTCATGAACCCTTATGTAAATATATGATTTCTCAATATTCAAGAAGTTATTAAAATGATTTCACCTAGACAATGAAGTTTAGTAAGACCTCACGTACCTTAGATTACTTACGTTGAAGGATGGAATCTAAATCTTTATTCGTTTCTTTGGAATCTTGGATTTAAAGGATTAGCTTCTTGATTTCTTGTTCTTGGAGGAAACCCTAATTTCTCTTGTTCTTGAGAGTAGAGAGGATTGAGATGTTTTAAAGTTGATAAAAGATGGATTATAACTCTTAGGGCATTATTTAAATTAGTAGGGAAGGAGTTGGGATGGGAAAGTTCAAAAATATCCCCTTTAAATGACACTATAACGTTGTTTGACTCTTACCGATGGCCTAGGAGATGGACCGTCACTCCTGTGACTGTTCATCACCAAAAAACCACTTTTTGAGCTTGCCGTTTCAAGTTGATGGCCTAACTTGACGAGCCATTACTGGCTTGACGGTCCATCAGTCTGGATGTCGCAGTTTGTTAGCCTGGTAAGACTCAAATACCTTTTATTTGAAATATAGTAAGACCTCAAACTCATTTTAAGAATTTATGGTCGGTGGAAGTTGACCTAAGTTGAGACGTTCACCAAAACATAATCGATCGAAGAGTTTTCAACTTGTTTTTGAGTTAGGGGATTTTTATATCCTCAATTCATTTTCAAATGTGTTACAACACCATAGAATTTATCACCACATATATATTAACAAGGAATGATTTGGTTGTGGTCTATACGCGTAGGAATGCCAGTTTAAATCCAAGCCCGAAGGTGTGGGGTGTTACATTATCTCCCCCTTGGGATCATTCATCCTCGAATAATGGGTAGGGACTTGTAGAAGCTCAACAAGTATGGAATAAGGAATGTAACCTCGCATTGAACATCTTTCCTCGAAAAAATACGCAAAAACATCAAAAGAGCTTGATGATAACCCCTAGTATGAAGCGGAAGCATGAAGCATGAGGTAATGAAACTTTACATAGGGATGATCTTGCACATGAGTTCTATGAATCATTATCATCACAGCATGAGGCTTGAGGTAATTTGGTGATGATAGGCCTGATTTTTATCGGTACAAAGCATGAAATAAGATTTTGTAGGAGATAAGAAATGAAAGCATCTTCTACTTTACAAGGTATAATAAATACACTTAAACTTAGTGACTCTACTCCTCTATATCCAAAATAGTAAACATCATACATCATCATTTCCAAATTAAGATTCCCCCATCACACATCTTACCACAAGATTTTGAATCTCACAACATAGTTCTTCTATGTTGAAGCCTAACTCATAAAAGAAGCCAATTTAAGCTATGGAACCATGTACTTTACATCCCACTAAAAAAATTACTTCACCTTGTCACTACCAACAAACACACTTGTGTTTTAAATCAAAGAGTTCCAACCACATAATAAATTGATTTGAGTTTTCATCAATCACAACCTTCAAGCCTATCATTAATACACCCACTTCATGGATTTCCCTACTAAGACCAACTAATTCTATTCACTCACACATAAACTTTCAACACAGATCTCCATCCTAACTATTTCATATAAAAAAATTTATCTCCTCCTTTCCCCCTTCTCCAATAATTTTAGCTAAAGAAATCACATCAAAATTTTCACATTCAAGAGCATCTACTCCCCCACTAACACATTACTACTCTTCCACAACCACCATCATACTAACATACGGAGGGTCATTGATGGACCCAAGCATAAACATCATGAATGGAATAAACACTTTTCAGACCATAACTTATACTTATTGCACTACTCAAGAACAGATATGAGGTGAAGATACGGTAGAATAGACACAAAGTGCTTCATATATCAAGTGTAAGGATCATAACTAAAGAGTCTTTCGGCACGAACACAACACAATATGGTTTTCTTAGGACAGACTACAATGAGAAACATGGATGCATATATCATAAGGTATATGGCATAAAGCCAAAATTTATGTAGTTAACAACTAAGAGAAGCATTTCTACTTGAAGTGATTGATCCTCATTTAAAGAACTAAAATTTTTCCATGAGCTAGCATAAAGTTTATCACTTTTACTAATCTCGGCATAAAATGAAACAGTAACATATGAAAATCATAGTTTTTTCTAATCAAACATTATGTGAGACATGGACTTTTATTGATCATGAGCAACATAACATAGAGCTTGAATACATTGAATATTGGATCACTGAGGGACATTATTACTTATAGTTTGGAGGTCGGAACATGACACGAGTTACATAGAGAGCTCAAACCTTAGACATAGGACAAACTTAAATACATAAGACATTGGTAGGTGTCCGTTAAAATTAGAGTAGGAGTAGCTTGCTTGAATAGGAATTGATTTATCATGATTCTTACTTGAAACTTGACACCACAAGAAAATTCGGGAACTACTTTAATCCATCATACCAAAGTCACACTCCTAGACTTACAGACATAACCTCACATCAAAATATGTAGCCACAACTCTAAATACAATAGAGGCATCACCATAAACTTAAACTATAAACACTCCCTGATGAACAATACTCTGAAGGTCTTGCTTTAAGTAAATGCTACTCTAAACATTCATTAGCCTCAATAACCATCACCCTATAACTTACACTCACGTGGGTATACATATCCACACCACTTATCACATACCCACTTATTCTCCATCACTTAAGATACTCGCATTAAAGCTTTTATCACAAAACTTACAACTTAAAAAAATTTAAACAACTATACCAAAGTGGCATATTGCCTACCTATATTTCTCAAGCTCAACTTCAATAAACATTATAAAAAAACTCCCCAAACTTTTCCGTACAAGAAAATTTAGAAACACAAACGAGATACACATGACATTTATATATATATATATATATAAACCTTATCTACAAACATGCTACTTAGGGGTTCAACTTATTAATATATACCCACGCTCTTATCCACTAAATGACTCAACCACAATTCATTATTTTTTTAAAATTAGTCCTCATGTATATATATATCACCATTTATCCACTCCTTTTTAAACAAGTTTCCAACCTAGGCTGATGCATACCTTACATCAAGCCTACAAGATCGATCCCACAAATACACATCTTTAGTCTTAGTCTACTATTTATATCACCACACTTCACAACTAACTTTCAAGCCTACATTCTAACGTCAATCATGTACATCCAACAAACTATACCACATACTGTACTAGACCATAAAATTAGGAATTCAATAAAATATACTTCATTTTATTTAACTACTACCTTAACGTCCCCTCTATTAAATTACTACTAAACCTAAAAATCTACTACTTACATTTTCATAAGATTTACTACTTTACAACTACTAGAATAAAGACAATCAAGGGAGTGGTAAAGTCATAATAGGGATAGTAGATGTTAATCTGATCACATAACCCCTTATGATCTCATCAACATATTCCACTTCCCCATGTCACACTTACTAACCCGTACATACATCCACACTACCTTCAAGTTCCATATACCCTAATGAGTCTACTTCTATAACCTATTGACTAATCTGCCCCTTTGTATTCACAGCCTATAAATAATTTCTACAACCACCATAACTATCCATTCTTGGATCCTTCCCTAATTTGAATAAATAATACTCATAGCCAAACACATCCTTCACAAACTACCATACACTCTATAAATCTGGATATAATATTAGACAAATGCTATAAAAGGAAAAACCAACCTTCAATCAAAGGGTTATATAACTAAAACTATTTATTTATACAAAAGTCACCCTCACTCTAACTTCTAACCTTGTGACTTTATTTCACAAACTTCTTCGCCTATCTCACAACCAATAGGTCATGGCACTGTAATGCCCTAAAATTTCATTCTAAGATGCTACACGGTGCTTACGGCTACACGTACCCCCAAGCTGACCCTCGGAGCCAGACACTACCTGAAGGAATTCAATTCAACAATAGTCATGCACAACAAAGAGATATACCACATTGGGTTAAAGAGAAATACTAGAGAATACTAGACTGTACAACAAAAATATATTGAATGTTTGTACATACCAACCCTCTAGTTTGATAAAGCCTCTATACATCAGAATTAAGGAACCGTTGGGACAAACCCAAAACTGACTCAACAATACTGAAAACCATAACAACAAAATAATATCACAAAAATATAGATACGGTCCTCAAACCACGAGGACCCAGAGCTAAAGAAATATAGTGAGGCACCTGAATATCACTAACGCGATTGCGACTGAGTACCTGAACCTATATTATGACAAAATATATCCCATAGAAAAATATGTGAGTCAGCACTTTAGAATGTACTGAGTATGTGGGGGTACATGCAATAATAGAAATATCATCATCAATTTCATGAAAATATGTACAATGATGGTTCACTTGGCTTGAGTTTGATTGAAATATATTTTTCATGATCTAATAGTAAATAAATCATATTATAAAAACCTCATAAATCATAAAAAACAACTCAACTCTTCAACTCAAGACTCGAAGTGACTCGGTCATTCAATAAACTCAACTCTTATGGACATGGGAGGTTCTTATAAATGACATAAATCATCTGAGATACATGGAGTCCAACATTTTTCCCTCCTAAGGAGAGAACACCACATTGGCGGGAGAGTCATACTCTTGCCAGGGAGTACAAACTTAATTTAGTGATCACAATCTCATACTCGGCCTCTGGCCCACAAATATCAATACCAATCCTACGGTGGCTCGTAGTTTTGGGGGAAATACCACATTTCCCGCTTGATGCTAAATACTACTCCCAGACACAAGCTTAGAACACGTTAGAAAATCCACCACAAATATCACAAGGGTCTATCATGAAGATCAAATTAAATCTCTTTTTGATTTATCAAATCATAATCAATTTGTGGATTACTAACTCAACTCAAATCAAATCAACCTTTCTCAATATCAAAATGTATCAATTCATTAAATCATGGCAACATCAATAACTTTGAGGAAATATCAAGACTCATTGTAACAACTCAATCTCACGAATCAATATACTCAATAATCCAATTTGTCATAAGTAAGCCTAAAGCTTGACACATATCATGAAAGCACTTAAAATATCAACTCATGGTAGAAATATGAAATTCACAATATTAAATATCAAGTCATAACTTGGGAATAGTAAAATATTCATGTATAACAAAGCTTGAACAATTTATATTCTCATAATCTCATGATAAAGTAATTTGGGTATAAACCCACTTGCAAAATCATATAAATCTATGTTAGAAATCAAAGCTTTGGGCACAAGAATGAAAGGATTGCTCTTGTTTAAAATCCCACATATCTTAATCTTTAAAATTGGATGAATTCTAGTGCTTGAGACTCTATCTACACTTGTAATAAATGATTCTTGAAGCCCACACTATGAGGAACTTGATTCTTAAAGAAATCTTGAAGATTTGTGGATGATTTTTGGAAGATTAAATTTTTTTGATTGAAACCCTGATATATATTCTAAAGAAAATTAGAAGAGAGAATAAGAAATTAGGGTTTGGATGAGGATTCTCATATTTATATAGGCCTCCAAAAGATGGGGAAAGACCAAAATACCCTTCCAAAAATGTCCCTTAATTGCTGAAAAAAAGTAGCTGACGACATTTGTGACAAGTCATCACGAAATATCATCACAAAAGGGTGGAATTATGATTTTCGGCTTAAGGTTGACGACATTTTGTGACAAGCTACCAAACTTGTGACAAGTCGTTACAAAATGTCGTCACAAAATGTTAGATTTTGTGACTATCTGCTTATGGTGACGACATTTTGTGACAAGCCGTCAGGCTTGTGACAAGTCATCACAAAATGTTGTTACGAAATTTCCAGGCTGACACGCTGAAGTAAAATAGGCATAACTCTTTGCTCTAATACCGAATTTGGGTAAAATTGGTACCGTTGGAAAGATAATTTAATTAGGTATCTGTTAGTGGGTCTGAGCTCAAAAATTATAAGGGTAGAAAGAGATTATGCTCGTTTGAAGTTGGCTATGCCAAAATCCTTCTCAAGAATTCAATCAGTAAGGGTTGTTTTGATTCACTTAATTGCTAGGACATATTTGTGGCCTTAATACACATCAACCTTGATCAAAAAATAATCAAATCACTATAATTTAACTCTTATGAGCTTGAGTCATGGTGGCACTATTGGTTAGAGTCTCGATGTATTACAGACACTTTAACATATACTACTACTCAGGTGAAAATACAGCTCCAATATTCTTCTACACATCATTACCCTTATGCATGACATCAGAAATAAGAATTTTTAAAGGGCACTGAATACACTTTGCATATCAGGCTGAAAATCATGGTTTTATTACAATAAAGGTGTACACTTGAATTGATACACCTTGAAGCACTAATGGACTCCTCTCAAGTCCTTGTGCTATCTTAAAACATTATGGATAACTCAATTAGAGAGAACCACATCGCTGAGGGAAATAGACTTTAGACTTGTATCACTTTGATTATAAGGCATGGCCCATGAAATTAGAACAAGAAAAATATTTGGACAACTTTCTTATGGACAATGCTATAGCACAAACTAGAGTATGAAAGAACAAGAAACAACTCCTAAATGTCCGGTAGCCTCCAATTTATAAGTGTGGTACACAACACACCCATAAGATAGACTCTACTAGACACGACTTCGCCGACACCCTAGGACTATGAACCGAGCTTTGATACTAATTTTAACATGACCCAAACCAAGGCCTAGGCCATGACGAGCATCCCAAACCATGAAGGTGTAAGAGCCCTTCGCTAACTGGCAATCATATACACAATTCATATACAGTAAGGAAAATGTAAAAAAATATGACGAGACAGAAACATGGTCATTATTTTACTTCAACTAAACAATATGAAAATGAGTTCGTGAAATATCAAAAAAAACACCTGACACTAGTCTGCAAAATCTTTAACAACTCAAAAATACTATTGTCTGAATACTGGGACAAGGTCTGTTAGGCCATAAACAAAAATAAAATATCAATGTCAAATCATCAAGGCCTTCCAAAATAAGGGAGGATCACAAACTGTAAACTTCGAACAACCCAATCTACTACTTAGTGGGACCTCGAGACTATGTCTCAGATCCTAAAATATAGGGAGTCAATATATAAGTACAAAATAATGTATTTATATATAACATAGGTGAGATAAATTTATAAAATACATTACATAAGATATACAAAGACACATGGGCAAGCTTAAAAGACTTTGAAACAATTATTTGAAAGTAAGACTCACTCTTTGATTTACTTTTAGGCTAGGTGTTACACCCTACAATTCTACAATGCCATGAGCTATATGGAATCCTCCCTTAACTCGGAGGCCAAGCCCCCAACCTAAGTTTGCTATAAAAGATTGGAGTTTCTAACTGTAATATGCCACAGGGCACTAGGACAGCTTCAGGTAACGACTTTTCGGGGCTCATTCCTTGTTTGGGTAACCACCTAATTCTCTTAAGCTCATTTTTAACTCTTTCTAAGCATGCATCATTCTAAGCATCAAAATCTAAAAATCTGAAGTAAAATCTACATTCTGTTCTATTCTCCGACATCATGACATTATCTATTTTGGTATTTTCATACCAAGACTTGCAAGTCATATTTCTAACTAAAAAAAAATATCATTTTGCAATCTTTTCATTCAAAATATTATTTTTGGACCACCAAATTATTCAAGCAGTAAAAGATAATTTGCATAAAAAATTCATGAAAGACTTATGCAAAGATTCTCTCTTTCAATTTCACAAACATGTGGTGTTCAATTACCTTGTATCAAATCATGCAATTCTTTAAATAATCATCTTTAACATTTAAAATCAAGAAATATCACTCTCTTAAATTCACAACCAACCTAAATTTCATAAACAATAGTAAAACCCTAGGTTCAAGCTTTAAGACATGCTATTGAGTAATTTATAACTTTTAAATCAAGAAATAACACAATGAGAGAGGGAAATACGTTATTTATTTTATCAATTCATATTTAAGAACTTGAAAGCCTTATGTATGTATACAAATAAGTAGCAAATTCAAGTTTAACGGAAGGCCTAAAGACCATAACGTTCTTAATGGATACTTCATAATAAAATTCAAGAACCCTTTTGAAAATATATGATTTTTCAATAGTCAAAACATTATTAAAATAATTTCACCATTCCCTTAAATTTTAGTAAAACCTCACGTACCTTAGGTTATTTAGGTTAAAGGATGGAATCCAATTCTTTATTCATTTCTTGGGGATCTTTGATTGAAAGGATTAGCTTCTTGATTTCTTGTTCTTGGATAAAACCCTAATTTCTCTTGTTCTTGAGAGTAGAGAGGATTGAGATGTTATAAAACTGATAAAAAATGGATTATAACTCTTAGGGTATGGTTTAAATTCGTGGGGAGGTGTTTGGTATGGGAAATTTAAAAAATATCCTTTTAAAATGACACTTTAACGTTGTTTGGCCCTTACCGATAGCCTGGGAGATGGATCGTCACTCTCGTGACTGGTCATCACTCAAAATAACACCAAAAAACCAATTTTTGAGCTTGTTGTTTCAAGCTGATGGCCTAACTTGGTGGGCCATCACTTGCTTGATGGCCCGTCAGTCTGGACGTCGCAATTTGTCAGCCTAACACCTCTCTATAAAATGGGCATAACTTTTTACTTTGATGTCAGATTAAGGAAAAACCGATGGATTTAGAAATAAGACTCAAATACCTTTCCTTTTATATAAAGTAAGACCTCTAACTCATTATATAAAAGAATTTATAGTTTATGGAAGTTGACCTAAGTTGAGACGTTCAGCAAAACTTAATCGATCGAAGAGTTTTAAACTCATCTTTGAGTTAGGAGATTTTTATGACCTTAATTCATGTTCAAATTTATTACCACACAATAGGATTTATCACCACACATATATTAATAAGGAATTATTTGGTTTGGGTCTATACGCATAGGAATGACAGTTTAAATTCTAGCCCGAAGGTACGAGGTGGTACATATTGGCAAGTTTTTCCTTATTCAATCAATTTTGGCTTATTTTTTGTTTATAGTTATTTTATTTATTCTACTATTATTTTAATTTTATATCATTTAGGGATGAATTAAGGCTTACCAATCACTGTCAGTGTGATAGGTTCCATTGCGTTCTATTTTTGGTTAATGACATAAAATTATACGAATACAAAAAACTGAACAAATATGAAGTAATAACTACCCTCTAAAAATAGTTCAAATATATAGAAAATCAAATATCAAATAAAGTCAAATAATTATTGCCACATTTTGCCGCATTAAGGCACATATCCATCAAATGGAATCATCAACATCCAAAATAAAATGGGAGAGTGGATGAAGGAAACAAATATTTTTGTATTTATACCTACTTCTCTATATAGGTTTATAGGATCCAGGTGAGACTCACAAGATCCATATTATTAGAAGGCGTGCCCTTCACTCTTAAATATCAATAATTATACTAGGAAGGTGAGCCACTCTAATCCACTAAACATTATATAGGCTTTCTACTCTGATCCAGATAACCTTGGACTTGCATTTCACTTAATTCATATAACATTGGATAGGTGTGCCACTCCAATCCATAGGAAATTTAAATGTATGATATGCAACCATATGACTTAAATCTCATACACAACAAGTATAACTCTAAGCAATGTATTTATCATCATGAATCAATAACATTATTAAATAAAGTTCTCCATTTATAAAATATACTATCAATATAAACTCTATTCTCCAACCCACAAATACATGAAATCTCAATTTTTCATCAATTATTTTCATAATAAAACTCAAATATTTAATAAAGAGTAAAATAATCAACTAGCATGATTGATAACTTGTAAATACATGAAATGTATTCTTATAAAGAGATTTATGATTGGTTAAACCTCTTAATTTTAAGGGTTATAAATTAACATGAACATTGTTGGTTGAAAATAAAATTTTTCATCTATTGAGTTATTTATTTTTTCTTGCTTTCAATTATTACTTCGATTTATGATCTTACATATATTATCTAAGGCTTGTTTGTTGAATTTTAAAAAGGGAAGGACAAGTGTAGAAAAACGAATAGGGCTAGTTTGTGAACCTTACAGGTAAAAGGAATTAGTTGTCACTAAGGACAGATATAAACTTTGTGATCTACATTAGTTTAAATAGATGATATATTTATGATCTTCACTATTAACTTTTGATTATAAAATAAAGGTACTAGGGATAGAGAAATAGGCTTAGAGTTCTTTGAAAATTATCAATATAGATAATATGGACATACAACTAGTAACACAAGAAATTAAATTAGGCATTTGATAGGATAACTCAACTGGATTGTCAAAATGCCACAACCTTGGATCATTTCTCAAATTAAAAATACAACACAACCCATTCATTATTTGTTTATAGTTATTTTTATTTACATTCAAAATACATAAATTATTTTTTATTATTGATTACCTTCTTAATAGTTCACATAATAAATCAAACTAAAATATTAATTAATCAAATTTCTATGAGAACAATGTTGAATCTTACATTCATTATCTCTTATACTACCATATACAAATACATGTGCAAAAGAATGCAATATTTATCAACAAGGTGGTAAAACTGTGGTGTCTGATTTTCCAGATTTATTTTAGCAAACTTCTACTTTTTATGGTCATTTTATATGTAGGGTGCTTAAGAATTATAAGAAGGATTATCCATGATTTGGATAGATAAGTTCACTATTAGTAGGCCAAGGATGTGACAGTGTTATATGTTATGCTTTTTTGAGTGGACCAAAGGTAGGAGACTCTGAAGAAGTTGTCATAGATGTGTTATAGGGGTACTCTCAAACTCTCCTAGAAACACCTAACTGTTAGCTTTGAACTATTCTCTATGTTTATTTATTCTCTATTAGGTCTGTATATGATGTGTGCGTCTTTTTCTATGGCTACTTTTAAATATCTTAGTAGGTGATTTTTTAATTTTTGATCGAGTATACTGATCTCATATTGTGACTCTTTCAGATATAATATTTGGGTAAACTTTATTATTCTAGTTATAGTAGATTTTATTTGACATTAATATGATCTTCTTAATGCTAATGTGCAATAAAAGTGGTAGATCTATTGGTATGTCATTATGTGGTACTACTAAGGTCAAACAAGTGATGAATAAGAACAACTGTAATGTTAATAAGTTTTAAAGTTTGTTACTTAAGGATCTATCAATGTTTCAGCTATTTGAGAAATTAAGTTTTACATTGCTTTCCAAATTCAAGGACCATTATGTTTTACTAAGGACACTCGAGAAAGGCATTGGTGTATAACAAAATTTGAACTAGTGCATCAATGGTACATTTTAATATATTTATATGGTGAATTGCATTTTGGAAATTTAATTGGGAAGCTAGTGATATCAACTGAGACAAAGGGTGTGAATCGATATTGAATCATGGGATTATGGATTAATAGAGTTTTTAAAGGGTACGCTTGCAATTGTTCTGAAGTTGTAATAGAATTGTCTAAGCATGGTTTGATATTTTATAGGGTTGTGTTAGTAATTCATGGTTTAAAGTAGTATATCAACGATAAGGTCAAATTTTTTATGGTGACTAGGGTTATGACATAAAATGGATAAGAAAACAATGTAATTTTTGGTAATTGTATTCCGACCAATTTAGTATTTTGAAATGTCAAAAGGCATACTGATGTGTTAACACAGATTTTTTGAGTTTATATTATGATGTATTATTTTATGGTCATGTGTTTAAGGTATAGAAGGGTGAATGATTTAGGGGAACGAATTTGAGTTTTGGATATTAGGGAGTTCATGGTATGGAAATTCTCCTCATGGGCACGATTTGTGAATTCAAAATTCTTGTGGCATTTCATGATCACTATAGGGTGTCAAATATGAAAGAATGAGAGATCATGTATAGATCCTTGGAGTAGATCTAATGATTTGTGTTTATTTTAGTTATGAAATAAGACACAACAATAGAATTTGAAATATTCGTTTATTGGAGGTGGGATATATTTGTGCCAACCTATAAATGGGATTTAAGGATTTTTTTTGTTAAATAGATAATTAATTATATATGAGTAAGTTGAACTATTATTTTGGGATGACTTATTCCTGTTATGAGAATTTGTTTACATATGCATTACCTAAAGGGCATATAGCTATACGTGGTTATTGAAAACTTCAGGGTGATTGATACTAATTGTTGTGATAGATTGCATATATATTTGGTAATGTATATAGGGTGCATTCTTATGGTGTGAAAATTTTTTTGGTATGATCTATGATTTTCTACCACCTGGCATGATAATCTAATTAATTAAATTAAAGTTGAGGCACAATATTTGAAGATTTGGATGGAATTGGAAATCGATGTCTAACTCCTTAGCATTAGCTCCCAGAAATGCTATTATCAGACTTGAAGTTTGTGCTATCACTCTTTGATGAGGCTTATTAAGATAAAAAGTGCCTAAAGTTAGCTTGGAAATAGCAGAGTTCCTTTTTGAGGAGGGGGGGGAGACATGATTCAAAATTATGGAGTGTGGAAATATGTTTGTAAGGGTTCTTGTTATTTTGCTGGTATTGTGTCGGTACAAAATTTTTGGGATGCTTATTGACTTTTGGAGGCTGTTATAGGTTTTGGTAAACAAGTTATGCTTAGAACTATGGTTCTCAATTAAATTAGAGATCATGTTCAGAGATAGTTAGGATATATCAAAAGAATATTTAAGAATGTTTTGTTTTGGATACTAGTGATCCAGTAATAAGAGTTTGGGTTGAAATAATATTTTTCTATTAGGAGGAACATGCAAATATAGACATAGCTTTGCTTTAAAGTGTAAGTATGAGGTCTTTCATGGGTTTTACCATTGCTTGACATTCTTAATACCTTTTTTACTCTTACGTTCAAGGAGGAACATGTGTTTTAGTGGTGGATGATCAATAGACCATAGAGTCAAATTTGGGACTTCATGTGAATTAACTATCTTACCCTTCTTCATAGTTGTGTAATGGTATTTACGGTTTGTAAAAGTAGGTGGCTCAGTTCCTAAGTTGCTCGATTGTTTTTCAAGTGATTTTTTTTATTTTGAAAAGCTTTAGATTTGGAATGGTTGACTATAGAAAATATTTAAAAAATCTTAGCATCGTACAAGAATTTTGTCAATTCCATTGCCTATGGAACATTAATTTTTGACAACTAGAATGACTGGTTTGGGTCTCGAGGCTTTTTGTATGATTTTAGAATGTTTAGATGAGGTGTTATAAAGTTATGGCTTATGGTTGACTTTGGTAAACATTAAATAAAAATGACCTTTATTGGATATTCTGACTACAGCATTGGCTACGATATGTCGAGTTTGTCTGGTAGCATAGTTAGAGAACAATAGGCCTATAGATGGTGTTGCTGAGTAGGGGATGTCCTTGTGACCCTGAAATTTAGATATTTTGCTAATTCTTGTCATTGTATTTTATGCATGCTCACTCCTATTCATAACAAATCACTATTAAATTGATATTTTGAGAAAGGATGTTTCGAAACACCTTGCATGCCCGATGAGAAGGTATTTCAGATGAATTTTGTTGATTAACTTCTTGGACCTTTCTTTGTACTTTGTGATGATTTAGAGGCTTGTACTGTGACTAACATACCTTTGAATATTCTCAAGTTTTTCTTTATTCAATCTATTTTGCATTATTTTATGTTTATAGTTATTTTATTTTTACTACCATTATATTAATTTTGCATCATTTGGGATGAATTTAGGATTACCAATCATGGTAGGTATCATAGGTACCATTATGATCCAGATTTAGATCATGAAACACACTCAAATAATTATATTGAACTAAATTGATACGAAATAATAACGACCCTCTAATATGAGTTCAAATAAACTCAAAAGTCAACTATACAAAAAATTTAGATAAATTTTACCATATTGTACAATGTTTAGGAATTTATCAACCTAATAAAATCATAAGCAACACAAGTAAAAGAGTGTAAGTGGATGAGTGAAATGTATACATTGTGTTTTCACCTGTTTATTTATGTAGCAAGATAAGACGCATATGAGATTCATGATATCCATATAACTGACTGGCATACCCTTTACTCTTTAATATCAATAGTCATAGTGGGTAGGCATGCCACTCTGATCCACTGGATAGTCTTTCCACTTTGATCTATCTTACCTTGGACATGCATGCCATACTACTCATATAACATTGGAAAGACATTCCACTCTAATCCATATGAAATATAAATGCATGATATGAAGTAAAGTAACTCTGATCTCACATATAACAAATATAACTCCAAGAAAGGTATTTCTTGGAAACAATCAAAACAATTATAAAATCAAGTCATTCATTTTTGTAACTTATAATCAATATAAACTCTCTTCACCGACCCATAAATGCAAAAAAATATCAATTTTTCATCAATTATTATCACAATAAAACTCAAGTTTTCAATAAGGAGTAAAATTATAAAATATCTTGTTTGATAACTTTTAACTTCATGATATCTCTTCTTATAAATGGATTAATGAGTGATTAACCCTCTTAATTTCTAGGGTTGTGGTTGAACGTGAAAGTTGTTGGTTGATAATCATATTTTCAATCTAATTAGTTATTTATTTCTTCTTGAATTCAATTATTGATTTGATTGATCATCTTACAATATTATCTAGGACTTGTTTGTCAACTTTTAAAAAGGAAACGGAAAGTGTAAAAATAGAAAATAGGGAAGTTTGTGTACATTAAAGGGATAGGGAACCAATTGTCAATAAGGATAGAAATATACTCTATGACCTAGATTAGTTGAAATGGATACTATCTTAATGATATTCACTATTAACTTGCTTATAAAATGTAGGTGCTAGGGATGGTCACGGAGTATTAGAGTTATTTCAAAAATGCTTCGTATAGATATTACTAACCTATAACTAGTAACTTAGGAAATTAAACAACATCTATGATTGGATAACTCAGCTAGACTAGAAAAATACTATAATCTTGGATTTTTCCTCATATCGAAATTGTAACACAACTAATCTGCCATCTGCAAACAGTTTTTTTTATTTACATTCAAAACACATAGAAAATAATTTATTAGCGTCCACCTATTGAGTCGCTCGAATAAAAAATCAATCTATAACTTTAATTCATCAAATTTTTGTTAGTATTATATAGGGACATACATTCTATATTTCTTGTATGACTATGTACAATTGCATAGGCTAAAGAACACAACATTTATCTCGGAGGCGATCACGCTGTGGTGGATATATTTTAGATTAAACTAAGCAAACTTCTACTAGTTGGGGTCATATCATATGTAGGGATATCATCAATTATAAGAAGAATTATCCATGATATTCACAGATAGGTTCCCTAATACTAGGTTGAGGAGTCGACAAAGATAAATGTTATGCTTTTTTGAGTGGACCTAAGGTAGGATCCTTAGATACAGTGGTCATAGGTATAGTTTAGGTATACTTTTAGTCTATTTTAGTAATACATACATCTTGGTTTTTCATTATCCTATGGGTCTATTTATTTTATATTGGGTCTTGATATGATGTGTGAGTTTTTTACTATGCCTATTTGTGTTGATACCTTAGTAGGTGATTTCTTAATAGTGGATCGGCTATACTGATCTCATACTATGACCCTTTTAGATATGGTATTTGGGTACACATGAGTATTCTAGTTATGGTAGATTTAGTATGATATTGGATATGATCTTCTACATAGTTATGCGGAAGGAAAATGGTGGATCTAGTGGTATTTTAAAATGTGGTTATACTAAGGTAGAACAAGTAATGAGTGGGAATAACTATATCAATTAATGAGTGTTAAAGTTAATTACTTATGGACATAACAATTGTTTCACGTATGTGAAAAATAATGTTTAACCTTGTCTTCTAATTTAAAGGATCACCAGGTTTTCAATGGACAATTGAGTGAAGCATTTCATAGGTGAATCAATGGTAGGTATTAATTTATTAATAGGGTGCATTTCACTTAATAGATTTAATGAGGGGATAGTGAAATCAATTAAGATCAAAGAGAGTGAATCAGTAGTGCATAATGGAATTATAAAAGAATGAAATTTTCACTGGGTATACTTGTATGGAATTGTTTGAGAGTGTTAATTTAATTTTTCATATGTGGATTGATATTCTATAGTGTTGAATCAGTATTTTGGTAGTTTAACGTAACATGTCACTGACAAGGTAAACTTTTGTGGGTTAATTGGGGCTTGACGAAACGTGCAGGGTTGCAGCACACTATGAAGGACCAGGTCCCTTATAGTCAAACACAGGCAATCAAGAATTAAAGTAGTAGGGAAACAAAACTTTGGAGGAAATTAAAGAACACAAATATTTAATGTGGAAACCTACTTGCTCAACAGAGGAAAACCACAAATTTCCCTTATAAGAAGTCACTAATTCACTATAATCAACCTCTTGATTACAGACTCAATGGAAACTTAACTCTAAGCTTCATCAGTTTGCAATAACTCTATAACAAACCTACCTTGATAACTCTCCCAAGAACTCACCTTGGTATTGATAAACTCTAACAAATATCAAACTCGGGTAACTCTACCTAAGCACTCACTAAGAACACAATAAAAGAGCATTACTCTAATAACTCAAGTAATTAAATTGTAGACTCAAACACAACTCAAGAACACCCGCTACTTCAGTATACACAAAAACTATGAACTTGAGCAAAGTTGCAAAGTTAAGTTTTCACCTATTTTCACTTGAACAATTTTATTGTAAAAACTACTCAATTAAGAAGCATTCTTTTTCTATTTTTACACGACCCAAACAAGAGCCGAGCTGCATCGGCTATTGATAACACTCAACTCACTCCTATGGTTGAGCGGTGAGTTGGTTGTTGTCAATAACCCAACTAGAGTTGAGGTTGACTCCACAAGGAGTGAATTATAAATTTCAAGTATTATGGGTGTTGTAGTTACTAAAAGGGTACTCGGAATGCCTACAATTACAACATGTAAATAAAAATAGGGTATTTTATTTAAGGATGGTTTGTAACAATTGTTGATTAATAATGAATGAATATGACACTTTTGATTTAAAATCAAGGATAGAGAAGGTCTTGAGATTATGACTACATAAAGGTAAAGCATGTGAGTTAATGGTGATTTAACATGAAGTATAGTTGTTGACAAAGGATAGGCTAGGTAATGTCATTGTAATCAACCTTTCAATAAAACTACAATGAGTTAACCCATTGGCTCTTTCGAGCACCTAACAAATGTACGATTCATAATTACCCAAAACCTCAATCAAACATCCCAATTTCTAAGATGATGCTCTTGACATGATATACACTCAAAATAAACTTATTTATAAGACTGGAAAAGGTAGTAAACCATAGGATCCATTATTTATCATTAGTTTTCCCTCTATAACCCTCTTTCAAGGAAGTTATGTGTTACCTCAAGTTCACTTTGATCCCTCTTTCATGGATGATGATGGGTTTTTAGAGTTTGGGGTTTTCACCTATCAAACCCATTTGGATATTTGGTGTTTTCACCCATCAAATTCTAAATCATTAACCTAAGTAATGGTAGAATCCATACTCAATAACTAAAAATCATGCAAAAACATCAATAATTACACTTTTCGTTCAACAGAATCCCATGACTAAAGAAGTTAGCTATTCATGAAATAGGAGAAAAGACTTTTACCAAGTATTTCATCCATGGTTTTTATGATGAGAGAGATTAAAAATAATATTTAATTCTACACTCCAACATCACTAATTTCCTCTTGGAATAAAAATTACAATAACTATGAACATTATATTTTTCACTCAAAATTCTAGGGTTCTTTCGCTCTCTCTTCTACCCTCTTTAAAGTATTTTGAATCCTTAATATAAATCTTTGATTCAGTTGTTTGGATTGACTACGATCCCCTTTACTCATTTGTCCCAATGTATCGCAGTTGCAAAGCTTCGAATACAATCACGCAATCACGGTAGCAGGTATGACCAAGCGATCATGGTATGTGTTCCATTTTGACAGACAACTACCGCGTTGTTCTAATTTCAATCGCATTACCTGAGGCTATATATGCTCCCTACTTAACTGGTTGTGATTATAATGTTCAGACCATGACTGCGGTAACTAAGGCAACATTTTCTCTGAGTCATTAGCAGTATTTTCTTGATTTCTTTTATCATTTCAAACCCCAATCCATACCTTCTCATCTCCTCAACTCTATGTCTACAAGGTGTGGATATTAGTGTATTTTATCACCAATATGTCTCATTTATTCATTCAAAACAAGGTAATATACATAGATGTTTAGTGAGAATGAGTGGTAGAATCATCACTCATCCACACCCCCAACTTAAAGCTTGTGCATGTCCTAAATCTACACAATCATTACCATGACACAATAATTCTTTATGCCCAACTTTATACCTAAAATCTCATAATTTCTTAAACTTTAGTCACGACCACAAGTAGCTCATTGCATGTGGGCTAAGCTAATTCCCACTACACCCTTCATCATAAGATGCGACATTTAAGGATACATAGGGATTTAAAGAGAAACCAAGAAACAACAACCAATACTCTTGAGGTGGCTTCCTCTTGATCACAACATATCTATACTTCACTTTCCTCATTCTTTCAAAGGTGAAAAAAATCACTTACCTCAACTTGTTTCACGTACCAACCTCACAAGAAAAAAAATTCCCACACCAAGATACCAAATTTGTAACAAGGAATTTTAAATGCAAAAACTCTCTCCCTCACAAAAGAAATCTCAATGCAACGTGTCATATCATAGGCTTTCCCCTATTTTCAATCACCACTGCAAAGAGAGTAAATGGATGGAGATCTCAAATGACTTTTTAAGCTTGAAATGTTGGTTCAAGCTAGAGTAGGATATCATTTATGAAAACATGGATACACCTTTTCTTGAATATCTACACCACACTTTTCAATCCTCATTTTTACTATGGGCCACTTTTCTTTGTTTTTTTTTTTTATCATGCCTACTTTTTACTTCATTTGTTTAACCATTTCTTTCATATTTTTTTCTTGAAACTTTCTTGCAATTCATTCTTTTTATTGGATCCTTTGTTTTTTTATTTAATTATTTTCAACAATTAGGCACATTCAACATTTCACTAATAATGTTGTGGCCTCACTCTTTCTTCAATCAACTTTTACCACCCCCAACATAGGATTTTAGCCTCAAGTTTTTTCTCAAGTTCAAGGAGGGTTTTGTTAAAAAAAGGGATAAAAAGAATGGATCACAGGTTGTAATGTGTTTGCCAAAGAAAAGTCCAAAGGCTAAAAGTGGGTACTAGGGATTATAATTATGCGTGGGTAGGCTTTTTAGGCTAGAGTGGGTTCCAAAATCACAAGGGTGGCCTAAGATCATTTATCAACCACATACAATAAAAATTAGTTTTGAAAAACTAACGAGACAAGTACTAGATAATACAAGGGTACAAGATATGAATACCAAAATCTCACCACATGGCACGCGAAATTTGCCTAGAGGGCTCAAATGTCCCTCCCGTGAGAGACAAAATTTTGGTATCTATTTGAATTCATAAGTCAAAATTTATGAAGCCACAAAAAAACAAAAATTTTTGTTAAGAGTTGCTCATGTCCATGCCCTTGATTTTATTTTAAAAAATTTTGGTTGGAGGGGGTTGTTTATTTTTCATTAGCCTCTCGCACAATTTTCTAAAATATGGCTACAACTAAAGCCATAGTCTTACATTTAGGATCAAAATGGAAAAACTACCTATATGGCTACTCAAACTTCACCAATGGTGTTCAAAGTGACCTAAGATTAACAAAATACAATGCCATAGGTACCTAGACTTCCCTTGCATTCTTGACATTTATGCTATGGGTACTCATAATTCCCCTGCACCTATGTGCTTTACCCTTAAGAAGGTTGTCACTCAATCTAAAATAGGGAAAGCTCATCCGAAACTAAAAACACCCAAGTAGCGTTGCTACACCCCTAACTCAAAGGCCACAAGGGTCCCCGATAAAGTAAATTTAAGAAGTAAAAGGCGTGAGAAAGGCTTCTAGAGATAGAAGGCAGTGTAGGAATCTGAAGTCGTAATTGCATCAATAAGTCCAAGATTGCGTTGATGGAATCGTAATCTGCAGATCGTGATTGTGGTAACTGAGACTGAATTCCCCCATTTTTGCTTTGTTTTCAATTTCATGCATAGTTATTAGTTTTCCAGCTCTGTATTCCCCTATTTTCTGAGTACACTACTTCTATTAAAAGACCTACAAATCATCAAAATGAACACAAGATGAGATAAAAATAGGTTACCTCCCATCAAGCGCCTAACTTAATGTCACATCAAGAATCTCTCCTTTTACCACATAACATCTTTGAAGGTAATACACTCTACCACCATGGGGATTCTCTCATTTTAATTCTTTACCCTTTATTGTTTACTACAAATATTTTCCTTTATTATCTCCTAATTCAACGGCACCACTTGGGTAGACATTAGAAATCACAAATGTTCCTGACCACTTTGAGCGGAGCATCCCTGTGAAGTGTTTTAACCAAGAATTATAGAGGATTATATCCTCTCAAACATGGAATTCTCTCCATAATATCTTATCATCATGCAATTTCTCTATTTTCTCGTTATAAAATATCAAACTCTCATACATTTTTAATCAAAATTCCTCTATGTCATGGAGTTACATCTCCCGAGCCTCTGATGCTTTTCCCTAATTTATATTTTATCTTTTCAAAGCCCACAAAGCCTTGTTCTCAAGCTCGATGGGAGACATTCTAATTGGGGTTTTATAGGCCGTTCTATAGGCCCAAAGAACTTTATCAAAACGTCTTGCATAATTCGTGTGGCCTATATTTACCTTTTTTTAGTATGGCCTTGATTTCTTGATTCGAAACCTCCACTTGTCTGCTTACTTGGGGTTGGTATGGAGTGTAAACCTTGTGTTTAACCCCATACTTGTCAAAAAAAGCACCAAAAACCCAATTGAAAAAATGCGGTCTCAGTCAGTCATAAAGGTCAAGCAAATGCGATCATGGAACATAACCATGGTCGCATTAGTCGCAATCGCGGACAATCTTACGCGAATGCGGCTAAGTGGGAGTATGAACTAGGGTAGTTTTGTAATTTATCTTGGGAGAATCCCAAACCTTATATAGGAAAAAACCTTTTCTTCTTTGAGAATTCCTTACCTCATAGATATTTTTCACTTGAAAGCATGAAACCCTAATTGGGAAACTGTTTAACTAATTGTGGACGTTTAATTTCTTAGTATTTTTGGATGAATGAATTCTTTGGATAATCTTTATGGTATATATCTCTTTACTTTCTTCATCAGTAGCTAAGTAATTTAGTCTTGGGATTATGTTAAACTAAAGTATAATAGTGTGTAGGTATTATTGTGTTTGCATAATTTTTAGTTGTTGAGTGTGGATTCCACCATTGATTTAATTTATAAGAAGAAATTTGTGGGTGAAAACCCCAAATCCCCAAATGGGTTTGATGGGTGAAAACCTCAAACTCTAGAAACCCTTCATCATCCTTGAAAGAGAGATGAAAGTGAATATGAGGTAACATATAACATCCTTAAAAGTGGGTTATAGGGGGACAAGGCAATGGTGGACAATTATGCCTATGGTTTACAACCTTTTTAAATCTTAGAAATTAGTGTTATGAGAGTGTAAATCAAGTCAAGAGCATCATCCAAGAAATAGGGAAGCTTGATTAAGGTTTTGGGTGATTAACGATTGCACACTTGTTAGGTTCTCGATAGATCCAATGGGTGAAATCGTTGTGGTTTTATCAAATGATTAACCACAATGATCTTCGATCTACCCTATCCTTTAGTTAACAACAAAGTTTTATGTTAAACCGTCATAAACCCACATGGTTTTACCTTTAGGTAGGCATAATCCCAAGATCTCCTCAAATCTTAATTCTAAATCACTCAAATCTTAATTCTAAATCAAAACTATCATATTCATGTATTCTTAATGACAAACCATTAAAAACCAACCTTAAACTAAATCCCCCCATTTTATTTTATATGTTGTGTTTATTAGCATTTCGGGTAACCTTTTAGTAATTAGAGCACCCATGGGACTTGAAATTTAAAATTCGCTCCTTGTGGATTCAACTTGACTCTTGTTAGGATATTGACAACGACTGCCTTATGCCTCAAACATAGGAGTGAGGTGAGCGTTATCAAAATGGTGTTTTTTCGGGGAGTGGAATATAGATTTCACTTGTGCGGTGTGATTCTTACTTGGGAATACCCGAGGTGGTATAATAAACTTTATTTGTTTTTTTAAAATTTTTTTAGGTGATCGAAGAGTTAATGTAACAATGAGCGATAACGCAAGAAACATAGGCCCCTTTGATTGTCGCGTAGTTAATAAGGGACAACTAAATAAAGCGGTACAAATAAGTACAATTTGTATCCCACGAACTAATGGGAACGGAATCTTCCATATTACTAACGTCATGCTTCACATGTTGCAAATGAAAGGATTGTACGGGGGATAAGCTTTTGAGGACCCAAATGTCAAGTCAATGAATTTTGTGGAAGTGTGTTCACTATTTAATATAGCACACATTACTCAAGAATCTATTCGGCTTTGCGTCTTCCCATTCTCACTAATGGGTGAAGCGGTAATAGGGCTCCTCTCATTTCTACCTGGCTATATTACATCTTGGGATGAGCTTTCTACGGTGTTTCTTGATAGATACTTCCCACCATCTAATATTCTTCAAAAGTGAGATGAGATTGTGAATTTTCAGCAAATGAATCGAGGGCTGTAGTTTGAAGCTTAGGAACGATTTAATAGAAAATTCGCCCAATGCACAAATCATGAAGTCACGGAGAATATACTTCTTGAGATCTTCTATCGTTCCCTTTATCCTTTAAACAAAATAGTGGTGGATAATACGGTGGTTAGCTTCATAGTTAAGATGCACCACCATGTGGCCTTTATATTTATAGGAGAAGTGTCAAGGAAAAATTGAGGTTGGTAAACCCAGGATACCGAAGTTCCTAAGATCCCTTCAACTACATCTATGAATGATAGTGAAAAAAGAAAATTGAATGAATAGAAGGATGAGACCATTGGAAAAAAATAATAAAAAAACTTGAACTCTTGACAAAGCATGTTATGGGTGAACCTGCGAAAGTGGTAAATGTCGTGGCATTAAAATCTTATGAAGATGATGAAGAAGAAAAGAAGTTGGATGAGGAAATATGGTATTTGGCTAACTACTCGGGGGTTCACACCCTGCCTATCAAAGGTAAGGTAGGAATCAAGGTTGGATAGATCGCAAGCTGGATAGAGATTGGAAAGATCGAAAGCATAATAATAACCGTTATAGCCCCCCTTATGATTTAGCTATGGCCAAGGAATCTAGCACTATTGCCTTTAAAAAGTTCAAGACCAAATATGTGTTAACAAGGATCTTGAATAAAGTAGAAGGTACAAATAAAATTGTTCGTGAGTTAAAGGGTGATTTTTCCCAACTTTCCCAAATAGTTGTGTCTCAGTATGAATCTATAAAGCAATTGGAGACCCAAGTTAGGAAAATCTAAATGCAACTAAATGCTAGGCCTAAAGGTGGACTCCCTAGTGAGACAATTGCTAATCCAAAGAATGATGCGCAAATCCTCGCAATTTTCACAAGTAGTGGAAAAAAACTTATTGAACACCCTAAATGACACTTGAGTGGAAAATTTCCAAAGCTAAAGAAAAGGAGGTGTTACCTCAAAGTCAAGAAGAAAATGATGAGAAGGAAACCGATGAAAGTGATGAAAAAGTTGTTGAGATTAAAATCCACAAAAGGAAACAAGGCCCACAATCCACGTTCTTCCTTCATTCCCTTAACGATTGAATACAAAAGAGTAATTTGAAAAATTAATGAAGTTTATGGCAAAACTTAGAAATTTATCGATAAATATCCCATTGCTCGAGGCAATCCAAGAGATACCAGGATACTGCTAAGTTAATGTAAAAGTTGATGTCCAAAAAGAAACTTTTTGAAGGTGACACCATTGAAGTCACTCATTGTTGTAGTGCTATCATGGATAGTAAGGTTACGGAAAAGAAAGGTGACCCCGGAGAATTCGCTATTCCTTGTACAAGTGGGACACATGAGTTTCCAAAAGATTTATGTAACCTTAGAAGGAGCATAAACTTAATTTCTTTTTTTATTTACAAGAATCTTGATTGCATATCCCTTCACTGACCTTTATCCGACCTTTAATGGCAGACCGGTAGATCAAAAGGCCAGTGGAAATTTTATTTGATCTCCTTGATAAAGTGGAAAAGTTTATACTTTTGGTGGACTTCGTGGTATTTGATTATGAAATGGACCAATAGGTACCTATCCTCCTTGGTTGATATTTCTTTTCTACTGGAAGGTCCATTGTCGATTTAGAGTGTGGGGAAATGAAGTGTAGGGTGCAAGAGGATGAGGTCTCTTTCAAACTTTTTAAGATAATAAAGCAAACAACAGAGCATCAAGTGGTATCCATGGTGTATGTTTAAAGTAACAAGGTTAATGAGGAGGGGCCTAATGATACACCTTGAGCGTTTGAGAAAAATACATTGTGCCACGATTATAACTAAGGCGCTACTTGGGGGGTAACCTACAAATGCCACAAAATTGACTTGTATCCTTTTTGTCATGTCTCTGTAGTATAGATGTTAGCTTTTGCATATGAATAACTCATCCATTTGTGGAACTATGGAGTGCATTGGATAAGCTTAGAAAGGGGGAAGTGTACAAATTATGAATTAAAAACTAAAAAGGGGAAAATTGGTAAAAATTGAGCAAATAGATGAACAGGGAAAAATAAGGGAGCAGAAATGCTCACAGTTACCTCTATCGCCCTCCCTAAGTGCAATTACGGTCACCCGTGTGTCTGCGATAGCGGCCACCTGACCGCGGTCACAGTCACTTCAGCCACTTAATCCCTAACTTCCCTCACACTCTCTTTCATGATTGTACTCTATAATTTAGGCTAAATTCTAGCCATGTTTTTTAGCTCTCCAACAACATCCTTGCATCCCTCTTTAATCATAACTTTGGTAGGTATCATGAATCCATGCTTTAATTTTTGAAAATAGGCCCTAGAATGTATGATTAAGAGAGGGCCTAAAGTTTTGATTGTTATGCTTTGTATGTTTTCATACTTGGTGTTGGATTGGTGTTGGCTGCTTGAATAAGGTGTGCACATAAGTGGGGAAATCTTGAGTACCCAATAATGTGTGAAAAATATAGACTAATGAGATGTGCACACCAAGTATTTGACACTTTGTCCAAATGAACATTCAATAGTGATATTTCCATTCGAAAGGATATATTTAAACACGTATTCGCATTGTTCAATTGGTCTTCATATGAATCCATATTGTCGAGCATGTTAGTAGCCTAAAAACTTGGAAGAGATTTGAACATGGGGAGTTGGCACGAAACCAACCTCAGGTATCACGACTGCAGTCACAGTCTGCAATCATAGATATGCGGTCATGTTCAACAATCGTGGCAATGTGATCTAGTCATGGACCGCAATCTCAAAAACTGGGGTGAATTTCCTACCATGCCAAAAATCCTGCACTTCCAAATTTTTAGCCTAGCTTCATCAAGCACCTTTTCTAGTAAGCTTTACTAAACAATGAGGTACAGTTTGTATGATAAAATATCATTTATCGATATAATGTGTGCCTAGTGCTTTCAGGACAACCTCATGAACAAGTATGATCACATCCAATTAATGGCACCCAAGTGCCACACTCACTACTATAGCTATCTTCTGAGGACAAAGATGCTCCCGGAGAGAGGTATTTTCTTGGAAAATATACTGGAGAAACTAGCAGTATTTCATGAAAAACTTGAAGGCACAGGGTGGTAGTTCTTTTCCCAGTATCCCTATGTTTCAAAAGAACAATCAGTCCATGAATTTTATGACAATATCTATAAATTGTCCTTCTCGGACCTATTGAATGTGACTATTAAGATTCTAGGAAAATTGATGAATGTTGGGGCTAAGAAAATCAATGATGTTTATGGACTCCAACATGCAGAAATGGGTTAATTCAAAACAAATGGGTGTAAAACTTATAGTTGGTTGGCGCAACGGCTATTCCACAGAAAGGAAGTATCTTGGGAAAATACTAAAAGCAATATCTCCATGAACGACTTCACTTCTAATGCTCGGATATGGTTGCACATTATTTGTAGATGAGTCTCTCCTTACACGCACATAATAGCAGTCTCAGATCTGCATGCGGGAAAGGTTTCTTTCACTCTAGACGACATCCCTTTGGATGTTGGTCATCTTGTGGTCAATGATATGAATCATTTCAAGAACCAAGGTGGTACGCATCTTTTGTTCCCCACTTTGATTACTAAGCTTTGCAAGACAGCGAGGGTTGAAGGGTATGCTAGTAGTACATGGGTGTGTCATGGTGCTCCCATCTATCCCTTGAGGATTTGAAAAGAGGGAGAACCTGGAAAAACAAAAAAAACAAAAGATCGACTTGGAAAAGTCAGTATGTATTGAGTATGAGTCTCATAGGCCAACCACTATCGGACCTCTTGAAGATATTAGAGTTGATATTGCAGCAATTAAGGAACATGTGTCTAGTTTGCCCCAAGGATCGGGAGAGCCTTCCACCACCCATCATTCGTATGTGTCATATGCTGATTATGAGAAGTATCACTGTGGGCCTCCACCAGCGTTTCCTCTGGCTTCACCCCTCTCAGTCATATTTCACCATCTTTTGGGTCCCCACATATATGCTCACACTGGAAGCCTTCTCAGAAGATTAAGGTAAATCGGTGGTGCACCCCTCAAGGGGATCTCACCAATCAACTTTCTTATGCTTTACGGCTTTTTCTTATGCTTTACAGGATTACTCACCTAGGTCATAGGTCCCCCAACCAGGACTAGACATGTCCGTACAATTGATGGAATAATATAGGTAAGGGAAGTTGGAAAAATAGATCTCTAACTTTGAGAAAAGGATTGGCTTTGAGGGGTGGGATAGGGGGTCCAAGTCCTGAACCCATTGGTTGTTGGTGGACTACTCGAGTTGCTCACATCGTGAGAGCAGGTCACCGTGTTCCGGCTGGGGGACAAACTAGGAATGGTTCCTTCGGGGACCTTCCCCGTGCATCGAATATCCAACTCAGAACTGGTATGGACAAAGGGAATCATATTGTTTAGTTAAAAGAAAGCATTGTGATGGTACCAATAGATGTTCACGCAATGTTATTTCTTCCCAGTGCTCTGAATATCAAAGTGAAGAAATTCAATAAAGCACGAGTAAATGGCGGGAGTAACTATAACTCTCTTAAGGTAGTCAAATGCCTCATCATCAATTTAGTGATGAGCATGAATGTATTAATTAGATTCCCACTTTCCCTGTCTACTATCTAGCGAAACCAAAGCCAAGGAAACGAGCTTGGTATAATCAGCAAGGAAGGAAGACCTATTCAGCTTGACTCTAAAGTTAAATACCACTACTTTTAACATTATTTTTATTATTCGTGAATCAAAAGCGGGATGCTACCCCTTTTTTTGTCCCAAGGCTCGCTCTGCAGGCTGATCTAAGCGAATAACATTGTCAGATGGGGAGTTTTTCTGGGACAGCACATCTGTTAAAAGATAATGTAGGTTTCCTAAGATGATCTTAACAAGAACAAAAATCTCATATGGAACAGAAAGGTAAAAGTTCATTTGATTCTAATTTCCAGTACAAATACAAACCATGAAAGCGTGGCCTAACGATCCTTTAGACCTTTGGAATTCAAAGCTAGAGTTGTCAGAAAACGTACCACAGGAATAACTAGCTTGTGGTAGCGCATTCATAGCGACTTACCTTCAGGGCGCAGACGGGTTCAAGGTGAGAACCACCATTTTTTGCTAGGATAATCGTTTAGGGAATATGAGCCAATGATGAGCCATGCCCACACGTCTACCATATTCGAGAATCTCGACGACCATTCATGGACCACGACATCAGACGACAAAGTAAGGAAGGTATGGGACACAAGGGCGGCCTTTCCTGGGCATTAGGTATGTAGCACAGGAAACCGATTTCTAGCAAGCCTAAATTGTGCTTACCCTACGAATGAGATGGCAGGCAGGTTAGGATGTCACTGACTGAGTAGGGATCCAACCTAACCACACATGATGAACACAACTCATGCGTTGTGTATCCAAATGCTCTATCGATATGCTCCCAGCACCGGCCCTAATGCCCAGCAATAGATGTGGTGTGTTGCTAATCATGCAAATGTTGAAATACTAAAACAAGTCCTACTTGAAATGATAGTTCACCCTTGGGGGGAGCAGAGGGGATGAAGGCGCGCCAAGGATAGTGCACGGGCGCTGCTCACATCGGTCGTCGATGCTCGATGGAGATTTGGCTCGATCCCATGCGTGCAGCGCCTGGAGCTTGCCTCGAGAGCAGCATCCAAAACTCATCACATACACAAAAGCACTGCCTCATCTTAAAACAAGAGCCAATATCCATGTCGTGGACGATGCCCCTGATTGCCAATGCGACCACACAATGAAGTACAGTCGACGTTGTTTTGTGGCCACCGGCACCTTGCACGAACTATCCATGCGTGTTGCCATATGCATACATTGCACGCCAACATGCCAAGTGAGTGCCTATGCCAACTAGCGATAGTCACCTTCAAGTGCCTTCAACACCTCCACCCTCTTTGTATATGTTTAAAAAAATCCAAAGGACAGGAGTAGACATGATTTTGCAGGAGAATCATACTAGACATTTATGAACCAGAACTATACATTTTGACGTAAGACTGAGTCAATTCACTCACAAAAGAGTCACGTAATTCATAAATGATAGTTTTCATTAAAAAAAATTTTTAAATATTATTTATAAAAATTCAAAAAAAAAAATAATAGAAAAGATATTTTAAAAGTATAAAAACTTTAGAAAAATATTCCCAATGAATGAAGTGACCTTAAACCAATAATTGAGTGCATATTTATACGTATAACGTAATGATATAAAATAATTAAATTTAAGGATATTAAATAAAAAAATAAAAAAATAAAAATAAAGTGAAAACATTAGGAAAACCACCCTGAATGCAATAGATAAGTAACAACTCCAAAATATGCATATTATAATAAAGTAACCTTAAACAATAATTGAGTACATATTTGTACATATAACGTAATGATATATTTAAATTTAAGGATATTAAATAAAAATTTAAAAAAATTTAAAAATAATGTGGGGATATTAGAAAAATCGCTCAGAATGCAACAGATAAGTAACAACCATAAAATATGTATATTAAAATGAAGTAACAATAAACTAATAATTGAGTGCATAATCATTTTCGTACATCAGTTGGAAATCAAAATCCACTAAGGAGTGTGTAACTACTCATCTGCCGAATCAACTAGCCTCGACAATGGATGGCGCTTAAGCGCGCTACCTACACCCGACTAGGGTGAATTAAAAGGCTTTCTTCGTGTCCAACGCCTTGCTCGCCTCATCGTGCAATGTCATGGTCCATGAATGGTGGTTAGGATTCTTGGATGTGGTATACAAAGTGGGCATAGGGTCTTCATCGGCTCTTATCTGCCCTATACAATGCTCCTTAAAATGATGGTTGTGCTCGTCTTGAACCCGCCTGCATCCTTTTAGGAAAGCCGAGTTTAAGGGACGCCGACGTCGATAAGGAATACTACTTGGTTGATCCTACCAGTAGTCATATGCTTGTCTTAAAGATTAAGACATGCATGTGTAAGTATGAACAAATTCAGACAGTGAAACTGCGAATGGTTCATTAAATCAGTTATAGTTTGTTTGATAGTATCTACTACTCAGATAATCGTATTAATTCTAGAGCAAATACGTGCATCAAACCCTGACTTATGGAAGGGATGCATTTATTATATAAAAGGTCAACACAGGCTCTACCCATTTATGCACTGATTCATAATAACTAGATGGATCTCACGACCATTGTGCCGACGACGCATCATTCAAATTCTTCCCTATCAACTTTTGATGGTAGGATAGCGACCTACTATGGTGGTGATGGATGATGGGTGATGGAGAATTAGTATTTGATTTTGGACAGGGAGCCTGAGGAACAGATACTATATCCAAGAATGCAGCAGTCATGCAAATTATCTAATCCTGACACAGAGAGATAGGGATAGTAAATAATAATACCAGACTCAATGAGTCTGGTAATTGGAATAAATACAATCTAAATCCCTTAATGAGGATCTATTGGAGGGTAAGTCCTATGCCAGCAGTTGCGGTAATTCCAGCTCCAATAGCATATATTTAAGTTGTTGCAGTTAAAAGCTCATAGTTTGACTTTAGGATGGGACGGCCGGTCCGTCTATTATGTGCACCGATCATCTCATCCCTTATGTCGGTGATGTACTACTGGCCTTAACTAGTTGGGTCGTGCCTCCGGTGCTGGTACTTTGAAGAAATTAGAGTGCTCAAAGTAAGCCTACGCTCTGTATACATTAGCATGGGATAACATTATAGGATTTTGGTCGTATTAAGTTGACCTTTGGGATCGGAGTAATAATTAATAGGGAAAGTCGGGGGCATTCATATTTCATAGTCAGAGGTGAAATTCTTGGATTTATGAAAGTCAAACAACTGTGAAAGCATTTTCCAAGAATGTTTTCATTAATTAAGAACAAAAGTTGAGGGCTTGAAAATGATCAGATACCGTCCTAGTCTCAACCATAAATGATGCCGACCAGGGATGGGCCAATGTTGCTTATAGGACTCTGCTGCCACCTTATGAGCAAATCAAAGTTTTTGGGTTCAGGGGGGAGTATGGTTTCAAGGGGAATATTTTAAAAATATAAAAATATTAGTAAAATATTCCCAACGCATGAAGTGACCTTAAACCAATTATTGAGTGAATATTTGTACGTATAACATAACGATATAAAATATTTAAATTTAAGGATACTAAATAAAAAATTGAAAAAAATGTGTAAAAATAACGTTAGAACATTAGGAAAACCGCCCAGAATGCAACAGATAAGTAATAACACCCAAACATGTATATTAGAATGAAGTAACCTTAAACCAATAATTGAGTGCATATTTGTTCGTATAATGTAACGGTATATTTAATTTAAGGATATTAAATAAAAAATTAAAAAAATATAAAATAACATGGTGACATTAGTAAAACCGCCCAGGATGCAATAGATAAGTAACAACCCAAAAACATGCATATAAAATAAAGTAACCTTAAACCACTAGTTGATCCTAAGGGTCGGGGAACCCTAACAAATAGTATGTTTTGCACGTACTCCTAAAGGGAATCGAGTTAAAATTCCTAAACCGAGACGTGGCGGTCGATAACAATGTTAGGAAGACCAGAGATGTCGGTGGGAGCCTTGGAAAAAGTTATATGTTTTGTTTAACAGCCTGTCCACCTTGGAATTGGCTCAGCTAGATGTAGGATCTAGCAACTGGAAGAGAACCGCACATCGCGTGGTGTTCAGTGTGCTCTTGGTAGCCCTTGAAAATATTGAGGATAGAATATCATCTATGCTCTATTTCACTCATAACCGTATTAGGTCTCCAAGGTGAACAACCTCTTTTCAGTGGAATAATGTATGCAAGAATAGTTGGCCAATTAGATCTGTAACTTTGGGAAAATGATTGGCTCTGAGGGCTGGGCATGGGGATCCCAGTCCTGAACTCGTCAGTTGTTGGTGAACTGCTCGAGCTGCTCCTGTGGTAAGAGCAGGTCACTGCATGCCTTATGGGGGATGAACTAGAAACATTTCCTTCAGGGGCCTTTCCCGCACATCGAACAACCAACTTAAAATTGGTACAGATAAGCGGTATCCGATTGTTTAATTAAAACAAAGCATTGCGATGGTCCCAACAGATGTTCACACAATGTGATTTCTACCCAGTGCTCTAAATTTCAAAGTGAAAATTCAACCAAGCATGGGTAAACGACGGTAGTAACTTTGACTCTCTTAGGTAGCCAAATGCCTCGTCTTCTAATTAGTGACTCGCATGAATTGATCAAATATATTCCCATGGTCCTTGTCAACTATCCAGTGAATCCAAAGAAAAGGGAATGGGCTTGGCAAAATCGATGGGGAAAAAAGATCCTGTTGAGCTTTACTCTAGTCCGACATTATGAAATAACTTAAGAGGTATTGTTTAAGTGGGATCCGAAAGGAGAAAGTCAAATACCACTAATTTTAATGTTTTTTTACTTATTTCGTGAATCAGAAGCAGGGCACTGCCCCTCTTTTTGGACCCAAGGCTCACTCTGCAGGATGATCTGGGCGAAAGACAACGGTTGCAGGCACCAGACATGCCCTCCAATGGATCCTCGTTAAGTGATTTAGATTGTACTCATTTCAATTACAAGACTCATTTATCCCGGTATTGTTATTTATTGTCACTAACTCCCCGTGTTAGGATTGGGTAATTTGCATGCCTGTTGCCTTCCTTTAATGTGGTAGCCATTTCTTAGGCTCTATCTCTGCAATCAATTCCTAATTCTCTGAAATTTGACTGATGCGTCCCTGACATGATGGTCGTGCGATCCATCGAGTTATCATGAATCATCACAACAATGGACAATGCCTGCATCTACTTTTTATCTAATAAATGCATACGTTCCAGAATTCAAGGTTTAATGCATGTATTAGCTCTAGAATTATGTACAAATATGCACTTAATTATTGGTTTAAGGTTACTTTATTCTAATATGCATGTTTTAGGATTGTTCCTTAGCTCTTGCATTCTAGGCGGTTTTTCTAATGTCCCACGTTATTTTTATATTTTTTTATTTTTTATTTAATATCCTTAAATTTAAATAAATTGTTACGTTATATGCACAAATATGAACTCAATTATTGGTTTAAGGTTACTTCAATCTAATATGCATGTTTTGGGGTTGTTACTTATCTGTTGTATTTTCGGCGATTTTCCTAATGTCTCTGCATTATTTTTACATTTTTATAAATTTTTTATTCAATATCCTTAAATTTAATTATTTTATATCACTACATTACACGTATAAATATGCACTCAATTATTGGTTTAAGGTCACTTGATGCTTTGGGTTTGTCGAGTTGGTTGTTCGTGCATCGACATCTTCAACCACAAAGTACCATGCGCCAAACCCTCAAATCACCATGAGAACCAACACCCACAAGGAACCATGGACACCGTGCACCAAGGCACCATAGAACCATGGCAACAAGGCACAATAAAACCATGGCACCAAGGCACTATAGCACCTATACCATGGCGCCATGGCACCAAGGCACCATGAAACCAAGGAACCATGGACCAAGGCACCATGGCACCAAGGCACTATGGCACCACACACCATGGTACCAAGGCACCACGCACCATGGCACCAAGGCACCGTGCATCATTCACCATGCATCATAGCACCATGGCACCGCGTATCATGGCGTTTTGGCACCATGGCAACACATACCGTGGAACAAAGAAACCATGGCACCAAGGCTCCCAGCACCATGGTACTATGGCACCATGGCACCGCACACCATGACACCAAGGCACTGTGTACCATGGTACCATAAAACCAAGGCATCGTGCACCATTGCACCAAAGAACCATGCACCATAGCCCCGTTCACCAAGGCACCCATGCATCCTAATCTAGGAACTGTGTGCTTGGCACCCACACGTTTGTGTACCCTTCGCGGGCGCACCAAGGCACCATGGGCATGGTGAAGACACCATGGCACCATACAAAAATCAAAAGAGCATAAACCTATGTTCAATCATTCGAATATTTTTATAACGTTCTGTAACACCCCATATTCTAGTATGTGTATTGGCGTATTCAAGTACGTGTATTGTTCTTATTTATATGGAATATTTTTTTTATTTTATTTATACCAGAATTTGCCTGTCGATGATTCTATGCGAAGGTTATTGAATAAGCTTTCCAACGATATAAAGATTTCCAAAAATGGATAGGTTTTGGATATAATCAAGAATGTTCGAAACTATAAAATGGTGGTCGGGATATTTGGGAATAGTAAATGTGCAGGAAAATTTCCTGCACACAAACTACTGAGGCCAGCCGAATTTTTGGGTGAACTTCGAACAATCATAATTTCCTTAATATAATGAATTGGGAGAGTTGCGACCTATGGAAAGAAAGATCTTTGAGTCTTCTTTCCAATGCAGTTGGTTTCATCCAAATCAAACGTATTACTAAGGAGTTATACGCGTTTTACTTCTTCCTATCAAAATAGATTTTTAGGGTCAACTTCTAATGACCATAACGCCTTGTACAGGACGAACTGGGTGGCCTACTTTATATAAAATGAAATCCCTTTGAATTATCCTTTTAGCGATACCAATTTCACCCAAATCTAATATCGAAGAATAGTGTTATGGTGGAACTACTTTAGCCTGTCAAAACAATCCACCAAAGGACAGATTTGATATTATTTAAATTTTAAAGGCATTTTGGTTATTTCCTATTATATTATGGATGGTAATATGTGTATATATACATGTATATGAGTTCAAAAACTCATTTTCATCATCAATCATTGAGGAAGAACAAACTCTAACAAAATTTGACCTTTAAATTACTTTTGATTCAACCGTAGAAATTCCAAAGTAATCTGATAACTGCGTTTGTCATCTCGAGAGCTTCCAACGACACCTATTATTTGTGCAAACAGGATTGCATAATTAAGAGGTGAATTCTAAGATATGAATATTATTTGTCTTTGTTCTTTTCCATAGGTATATATGTGATAGAGGATTATATGTATTGGTTGTTATTGAAAGGTGATGGAAATATGGTTATGGACTATTTTGTATGATTTGGTTGTATTGAATTATGGAAGGTGGATATGGTAATTGAGTTATGGAAGGTGGATATGGTAATTGAGTTATGGAAGGTGGATATGGTGATATACTATTGAATTGATGATTATTTATGTCTATGGCTCAATTTGGTTTAATGGATGGGATGGAAGGATAAATGAATCTAAACTTGATATT